>NC_141026.1:40425000-40730000 GCF_052040795.2 Danio rerio | reverse complement strand
TAAATTTGTATTTATTTCTTTTTAAGGATATGAGCAGAAAGGATTATGTTTAACTAAATGTATGATAAACTAAAACTACAAAGAAATAAAAAAATAATGAAAAAAAAAGATAGAAAATGGACAGCACAGTAGCGAAGTGGGTAGCACAATTGTCTCACAGCAAGAAAGTCGCTGGTTCAAGCCCTGGCTGGGTCAGTTGGCATTTCTGTGTAGAGTTTGCATGTTCTCTCTGTGTTCGCGTGGGTTTCCTCCGGGTGCTCCGGTTTCCCCCACAAGTCCAAAGACATGTGAATTGGGTAAGCTAAATTGTCCGTAGCGTATGTATGTGAATGAGTGTGTATGGATGTTTCCCAGTGATGGGTTGCAGCTAGAAGGGCATCTGCTCCATAAAACATATGATGGATAATTGGTGGTTGACTTCGCTTTGGCAACCCCAGATTAACAAAGGGACTAAGCTGAAAAGAAAATTAATGAATGATAGAAAATGAAAGACCAGGGGCCTCATGTATCAACGCTGCGTACGCACAAAAACTTTGCGTACGCCAGGTTTCACGCTCAGAATCGCTCACGTTTGGATTTACTAACAATGAACTGAACGTGGGAATGTGCGCAGCTTCACGGCAGCTTTCTGGCAGGTGTACGCACATTTTTTGTGCGTGTCTGTTTAATTTCCATTGGCGACTCCTAGAGGCAGTTGTGTTAAATTGCTCTCTACAAAGTGTCTGAGCCTTGCAATGGCAGCTGTATGAGACGGGTTCAGCAGGTATATAAGGTTTCCATACCATACATTTGACCAGCTAAACATTAAAGCACAATTTGCAGCAGTCGCCTGTTTTCCCAATGTAATCTGAGCGATCTACCGCACGCACATTGCTATAAAGACACTATCTGAAGATGAATTTGCATGAATCAGAAACATTTCCATTCAATAAATGTGCAAATAAAATATGATGCTTATTGATATGAACTTATTGATGATGCCTACTTGTCTTTCTCGTGAAAAATAGTTGGCAAAATCTGATATGTAGCGGGGGAAAAAACAAGAATGAGTTCATCAGACGCTGGATTCGAGCCGAGTTCATGCTCGAACGTATCAATTCATGATCACAAGCGTCTTACGAGTAGCGCCACTGAGACTGTTAAGCGTCCTGCAACATTTTACAGATATAAACCACACTATTTCTTTTTTTTTTATGCACTCACTGCGATATGTTCAGACCCAACTGTGTTGACCGCATCAGCTAAACTCTCCCACTTTGTTTTTTTCTTTTGTTGTTAATTCCGAAGAACAAACTTGCAAATAACACCGCTTTTCTCCGGTCTACCTCCGAAAGCAGCACCTCCAATTCACATTCTGTTCAAAGTTTCTCTTTTTGCTTGCTTTTTCCATTGCTTTTTCGTTGGGTATTCCCATTAGCATAGTCATTAGCATATTCATACGGGGGAGGAGGCAGGGAGGGGTTTTGTGCTCGTGCATGTTGCGCTCAGTTTCACGTTCATTCAGATGTACAAAAGAATATGCGTGAGATTCGGCGTACGCAGTGTTTCATACATCTGAATTTTTTTCTGCGTACGCACATTTACAGCTTTGTGCGTACGCAATGTTTTAGTAAGATTTCCACACAAGTCTTCGTACATGAGGCCCCAGGACTATTATTATCTAAAAAACAAAAAAGAAAAAAAATGTATATGTAGATTTCTGTATAACATACTGTACATAATAAATATATATAATACACGCTTATATGTTATGTCAAAACAAACTTTTTATAAAATCCTATTGAATTAATATCCTTTGAATTGGGTTTACCATGTAATAAAAAAAAAAAAAAAAAAAAATATATATATATATATATATATATATATATATATATATATATATATAAATTTCATTAAAATTAAATCAGATCAGATGTTCATATTGAATTTCTTTACAGGAAATTTTTACACATCAATGTAAGATATCATTTATTTTTTACAAAAGATACATATTGTATGGAATGTGCTGATCTCCTAAGGTTGGCTGTCAGCTCAACTTGTTTGTCGATGCATATTTGATTGACAGTTCAATATTGATGTTGTTTGGGGATACATGCAGTTCCTGAATCTGCTTGTGCTGGTTTTGATTCCACAGAACAGACTGTAATCTTAATATCTGACAGTCAGAATGATGACGCAGGTCTCACTGTAACAGCAGCTCTAGTTGATGCTCCTCAAATCTTCTATAATATTTAGGCTGTAAATCCTATCTTTTACAGCAGTCTAAAGGTTTGTGGAATTGTCATGGCAACAAATTTGTAAAATTGCATATACCCTCAGAAAATAAATGAGTAAATTATTACAAAATGGGTGGCACGGTGACTCAGTTGTAAGCACTGTTGCCTCACAAGAGAAGGTGGCAGGTTTGAGTCCCAGCTAGGCCAGTTGGCATTTCTGTGTGGAGTTTGCATGTTCTCCCTGTGTTGGCGTGGGTTTCCTCCGGGTGCTCCGGTTTTCACCACAGTACAAAGACATTCGCTATAGGTAAATTGGTTTAGCTAAATTGGCCGTAGAGCCTGTGAATGAGAGAGTGTATGGGCGTTTCTAAATGCTGGGTTGTAGATGGAAGGGCCCCCTTTGCATTTAACATATGTTTGGATAGTTGATTCATTCCACTGTGGCAACCTCTGATAAATTAGGGACTACACCAAAGGAAAATAAATGAATAAATTATTACAAAGTAATAGTAAAACATTGTATCTTATACTGAACTATAACTATTTAAACAAAAGTTTAACAGTGTTTTTTATTATTTTGATTTTAAGAAAAATAACAGACCTAGAGTTATTATTGTTAAGTAAAACTACAAAAATGCATTTATGTTTAAATTGATTTGACATTTAAATATTTGAGCTGATTTCTCCTTTTTCATTTAGTTGAAATTAAGCTGACAGTCAAGAAAACAGCCAAAACAAAAGGCCAAAAGGTAGAACAACTGCAAATGGACATTCTGTATAGAAAAAAAAATTAAATGTAATATAATAAATGGATTAAAATACAAAAAAAAAAAAACTGAAAATGAATATTAGGGCTGGGTTGATTAAACTGCATGGTCTTGCAAAGAATGCCAATAAGCTTAGGGTTATTTCCAATCAAGTTGGGTGGCTTGCGCGTGCAAATAGAGAGCGACGCACTTATGATGTGCAGGCGGTGCGCACTTGATTTGCTCACATTTTCCACATACACCCAGTTAAAAACCTCTCAACTTTCCAGAATGCCGCATGCGCACTGCAACTCATACAAGTAAAACTAACCAATCTGCTTTACACTTTGTCTGGAATCTACACATTTTGGTAATAATGGCAGATTAATTACCTCAGACAAACACACCGCACCCAAACACTGCAGTGCTTTTTAATTCTCTTCATAAACAAAAACTTTAATAGGAGCTGCATGGGTTTGTCTGTTTGTCATCCTCTGAGAAGATGGTTAATGGTAGCTTATACGAGCGACGCCAGGAAAGCATGCTCTGGCTTTTCCCCTGATTTTAGACACAATGGGCCCTATCATACACTCGGCGCAATGTGGCGCAAGGCGCGACGCAATTGTTACTTGCTACTTTCAGCTCGGCGCAGGAGTCGTTTTGAGGTGTTGCGCCACGCTGTTTAAATAGCAAATGCATTTGAGCTCATATGTGCGCCCATAGGCGTTCTGGTCTAAAAAAGCAGGCGTGTTTTGGCACGTTGCTGACGCGTTGCTATTTTGAGAAACTATAATAGTCTGTTCTATAGACCAGAACAAAGCCGGTCTATTGTCTGGCGCAGAGTGTGCCTGGCTTACATATTGTTTAATACACATAAGATGTAGAGCAATAAGCAAATATCTTTATCTATAAAAATATATAAAATATTAAGGATATATATATATATATATATATATATATATATATATATATATATATATATATATATATATATATATATATATATATATATATATATATGATATAATAAGGATATATATAGGATATAAATATAAAGGATTAAAATTTTACCAACCATATTATTTTCTAGCCTACATGAAATTAAAAACCACTGCCTTCATACTTTCTTCATCTCGGGAGGCTTTTTCAGTTCATTCAATTTGCTTTTGTATGATGTTATCATTATTAGCAGTATTATTTATTATCTACATATTTATATTTGTTTTATTAAAAACAAGCTTAGATTTGCTCACCTGTCAGGTTTTAGACGATATGGGGCACAGCATGTGTATTTGGATATAACTCAGGTTTTTGAGCACACTTCGTTATTATAGTTCATTTATTCGTTTGCTGGAAATTAGAACTGAATTTAGAAATAGTTTTGAAACAAATATTTGCGCTTAACAAACAAAATTAATTATTTATAGGCTAATTGATGTCTGCATACAAGGTTTCCCTATCCAAGAGAGCGAAAGTGAAACTAGATGATGAGATGCCTTTTCTCTCATTCTCGCGCTGCAGATGCTCTGTTTAACTGTTTTCTTGCTAGTGAAATGCTCAGTTTTTCCACTTACACTTACTTTACTTCATGTAAATAGCAAATGCGCTTATAGCGCGACGCAACTGGCTCTTAAAGGGAATGGGAGATGAGACTCTGATTGATTTATTCTCAAAACACACCTATAACTCATTAAGAAAATTAATTAAACCCTATTAGAGCATGCGCCACGGCGCAAAGTGGATTTTGTCCGTCCTTAAATTAGCAAAAGTGGATTCTGACACACCCTGAAAGCATTAGCGCCCTGCGTTTTGCGCATGGACTGTCAAAATAGAGCCCAATATGTGAACAGACTCACTGGGTTGGGTTGCGTCATCACCAACTCAGGTCAGAATAACAACACACATGAAAATGAGGGTCGTGACTAGAAGCAGTGAGGAGATTGTAAATAAAAAAGATGTAAGGATGTAGCCAGAGTGGCTTTTTGGTTTCTTTTCTTGTGCATCTCTGCTACTATCACCCTATCTGAAAGATTTTTTTACCACAGGGAGTAATGTAGTCACCCAACTTCACAATTTGTAATGTTGCAGTATGTATTTAAATAATGATGGTTGATTCGTTAACTTGAAAGCTCAGATTTAATTATCATAATTTGTGTTATTTACAGAGTTTGAGGTTTACTGTATCATTATTATCAGATGTTGATCTACCTTAAAGTTTGCTATGATTGTCCAATCTTTACACTTCACCATTGAGCACACTTTGTAACCTTTTCATTAAGTTTACGAGTCTATTGAACCATTGTCTATTTTATTATAAGACATTTGAGATGAGTTATTTGTTTAACAAAACTATTTGCCTTTGTAATGTTGGTAAATTAAAAAAAGTGGTTAAATCTAAAAAAAATATATATATATTCCTAAATGTATTGTAAAAAATATTTAATATTTATCGATACCAAATGATGTGAAACACACACACACACACACACACACACACACACACACACACACACACACACACACACATATATATATATATATATATATATATATATATATATATATATATATATATATGCAGTGGAGAATTATGGCTCATTCATACCTTAAATTTATGTACTACATTTGAAATATACAGACCCATACTAATAAAATATGACAAAAGAATCCCTTATTTTGGATATATTTTGGATGATTCAAATAAATTCTTCCTGAAAAGCATCAACACCTGTTTTTTTGCTGGTTGTGTCTTGTCTTAAATAGAATTTACCCGATAATGTTGTTTTCTGCTCCCCTTGCAGAAAGTGACTTATTAGCAGGTTAGCTGTGTGCCACATCTGTTAATAAAAGCTTGTTAGGAGTGTTTGATTGCCTCAGATCAGCGCTGCGGTCATTGATGGGCCCTGTGACTGACACAACTGATTTCCTGCCTTGCTTTGGCTTTGATTAATTGTGCTGTCTTCTGAACGTGGGTGTGGAGGTCAGTCGTGGGAGAATTTACTCCACACACTCTTATTTGTTATTGGAGAAGACTAATCACATGCACTTCACCTCCTGCTACCACTGCTGAATACATGCAGCCCACACACACAATGAGGGGATATGAAACTCACCCGCACATTCACTTTTCTCAGTCTGGGTATTTTTTTTTTAGTTTAACACATTAAGAAGAATGTGCACAAGCTCTGGTGGGTGTAAAATTGAGGGTTGTGCTTAGATCTGGGAAAAAGTGACAAAAACGTATTGAGATGCGTATGTGGAATGTTTCAAATTTGTTGAAAAATGTTAAGAATTAATTCTATAGCTAATGGTCCATTTTTACTTTCAGAAAAGTGCTAGTATTCAGTATGTCAGTATTACTGGGAGTTATTAGAAGACTTTTGAACCATTTACTTGAAACAAAATATATTATAATCAATGTCAATGACGTTACAGTATAAGATTTGATAAGGAGTTAAGATTGTGTTTTGAATATAGTACATCATTTTAAAACTAAATTACATTTTTGTCAAAAATAGAAAGAACAAAGCAGTGAGTGTGTGGAATCCAGCAATGCAGTGTGTATTAATGACTGTATGATCAGCAGTGCAGGAGGATAATGGATGCAGAGGAATTCCTCACACTGTGGCTTCCAAATATAGCAATGTATGCGTAATGATGTCCCTAAAGTGCTGCTAGAGGAGGAAAAACACCCACCCGCTAGACTGAGGAAAAAAGCAATAAAGCTATGGTTATATGAAGGGGAAAAATCTTTTCAGTGCTCACACAATACAGGGAAATATACAGTGACAAATAGCAGCAAGTTTTCCAGAACATCCCACAGGACCAGCCCGCATCTGAATAGTCGGGTTGAGTTGATGTGGGCTGTGCTTTCAAAACCTGACTCATCATGACTGGGCGTTTTACAATCAGCCATCAAATGCAACCAAGCTTACAAATACTTTAAAACTGAACAGGAGCATTAGAGTATAAAGTAAATCTATTGGAAAAGGCTAACTCTTCACCGATCTATTGTTTGACTTCACATATTAATATCTAAAAATGACCTAAATCATAAGACCAAAGATGGTGCAATGCTCACTTCCCGTCATTTCCTCGTACTGTACTTCTGTTTGCGATATCAGCAAGTTCAAAAATGCTTGTCACTGGTTAATGCCCAAAGGCAAGTGTATGTGTGTTTTTGAAGTGCACTTAGTTGCTTACAATGCCTTTTCTCACTCTAAGAGCAATGCAACTAGAGAGAAACTTTAAAAAGCACACGCAAACCAACATTTCTTGGCACTTTAAGTGCTTACAAGCACAAGAGTTTACCGGAAATATCCAGACCCTCCGCATGATCTTCAGCCACTCACTCTACTTCTCATTTCCATCTTCAGCTTGACATTTATTTCAGTTGTATTAAGTCATATTTCTTTCTCTTTTTGGTGCTAATATGTTAAGATTTTACCTAGGAGCATTTTATGTTTACTTCTGTAGTTATTTAATTTGCTTTTCAGGGCACAAAACAATGTTTCCAAATTTAAATAAATCAGTTATTCAGCTTTTGTCTTTTCAATAAGTCTTTTTGTTGTTTTGTTCCTTGTTTTATAGAAGGAAAATACATTCAGAATACATATTTACAGTTTGTCTCAATTGCTTTGGCATATTCCTTCTTTCTTAACATTTTCTAAACTGTGAGTGAAAATCTCAAAACGGTATGTTGGAACTTCAGAACTTTATTACATATCTGCAATGTACACTGTAAAAAAAAACGTTATTTTACGTATTTATTTTTAGGCAAAAAAAGTAAAATAATAGATGCTAAACAATAAAAAAAAAGTAAAATAACAGACAATAAATTACAGAAATTACATTTAAATTTCTGTTGAATTTCTGTCATTTAACATCTGTTATTTTATGGTAACGGCCGTTATTTTACTTTTTTTTTTGGCAACCCAGCTGCTGAAAAGTAAAATAACAGACTTTTTACAGTGTAGTTACTCCTCCAAAACATTTAATTCATCCATCAAAACCTAGTTATTGTGACAGTAATTTGGCCAAGGCCACCAAAACATAAAGTGTGTTTGTCATCGTGTGAGCTACATTGCTCAAAATGATTAGTTGATTTTTCACCATGACAGTCAACCATGGATATTTAAGTTCACAAAAAGAGTTGAAAAGAGTCAGTGGTACATAGAAAAAGAATAAATGAACATTTGTATTCATACAATACATTTATTTTTCTACAAAATGCATTACATGCAAAGTGCAATCTTGCTTGTTCAATTACTGCATGGTATGTTTAAGATTTCTTATGTTACTACAAATACTACAAAATAAACTACAAAGAAAAACTACAAAATATCATCCACAAAAACATTATTCTTGGTGGACATCCTGTCACTCTTGTTGGTCTTACCAGAGATTACACTTCTTCCAATTGCTCTTTCACAAGCATGTTCAAGAGTTTACACTTAGCTGATGATTGATTATGAGCAAGTTTGGCATGCTGTCCCGGGAGAGAGCCCTGAGCTCAAAGGTTTTTGAGCCCTGGGCTCCCTCCCATTTGGAGGGCGAGAGGGGAGCCTTGAGCTCAGGTACAGTAGATCTCGACAACTCCCCCTTGACAAAAACTGATGACTAAAAATTGAATGCTATGAAAAGATATGCTGCATGGTGAGAGATTAACTGTAGTGCAAATTTTAGATTTATCAATTTACTTGTTGTGCATGTTTTTGGAATGTGGGAGGAAACCAAAGGACCCGGGGAAAACCCACGCAAGCACGGGAAGAACATGCAAACTACACACAGAAATGACCACCGGCCTGTTAAAGGACTAGAACCGGTGACGTTCTTGCTGTGAGGCGACAGTGCTAATCACTGGGCCACTGTGCTGCCCTATGGAGGGAAAGGTGAAGAGGTAGGGGTGGAAGGGGGAATTCTTCAAATCGAAGATGACTGTAGTGAAAAAAACGTGGCTCTTTATAGTGGGTTAGGAATGGCCTGATTGGTGGATCATGCATGCTAATGCAGAACCAGCCGTGTTCAATCATAATTACGTGCTCCTCTCAAAATTAGTTTATGAATAAACTTCACTTATTGCAGTTCAAGAATTTAAATGTAGTGACTGTAATATGGACAATATATATGCTACCAAACTTAATTGATAAATAGATCATACAAATTGCATTGCAACTAGAGGTCATTTACTAATTTAGCAGATATTACAAACAATGTCAATATCAGATATGTATGGCGTAAACGTGTGTATACAAATATTTGATAATTGAATGCATTGTTTTGAGTGTGATGGCTTACATCAGGGGTTTCCAAACTCGGTCCTGAAGGGCTGGTGTCCTGTTTCTAAAAAGTCTAGTAAGAGCTTGATTAGCTTATCAGGGGTTGGAACTAAACTTTGCATTACATCGGCCCTCCAGAACTGAGTTTGGACACTCCTGGCTTAAATGAAAAACGACTGAGAAGTTGTGAAGAGTTTGACAGTTTAAATGAGAATTGACTCATTAGTTTTGTTCAACAAGCCATGTGCAATTAGTTTAAATCAATAAGAAATGCCACTATGAAGTGAAAAAAAAAGCTAATTGTTAAGAGATCTTAAAAGTAAACATTTCAATCAAGAATTGTGTATGAGTTCCAAAAATGTGTTTTTTCTTCTCGTGAATCTCAACTTCAGCATCACTTTCACCAACCTTTTAATCATATCTATATTCTGAAGGTTCTTTTATGAAGGGATATATTCATACAACGTTTAATACTAAAATTGGACGTGTTTTTCACAATACTTCCAGTGTCATGCCTCAAATTTAATATAAAATATCATCTACACTCGTCTACTGTATGTTCAGAGCTGAAAATGTATAAAAATGAGCAAATTCATTCACAAACTGGCCACGTGTCTGTACATTATGCATGTAAAAAAGCAGCATGTCGAATTACTAGGATGTCTAAGTACATGGTTATGATAAAGCTTACAAAATTCTTAATCAAATCCCACACATACTATGAAAACGGGAATTCTTGTGCAGCCCGTGACCTCAGAATGTGAAGTAAAGACCTGCACATTTTGCTGCTCGCTGAAATGAGGATGAAACATTTATGACTACATGGCAGGAGGTGAGAGTAAGTGTGTGAGAGAAAGACAAGGAGGAGTAAGAGGGAAAAACTAGTTAATTATTTGTGAGCACTTTGTCCTCTGCATATTATGCTGGTGTGTGGATTTATAAACGTATATAAATAAAGTAATATAGAAAAAGAGTATATGATTTATTTATACTAAAGAAGCTGCTCTGTGTGTATTTAGGCAAATATTCAAGTGTGACAGACCTAATCGAATTGTTGGATTAAATAAAAAACGAAAACTCAATGCCTAAATATGTCTACACTTACAGTTAGCAGCAACTGAACATACAAAGCATAACAGTGATGTTTTTGCGGCTCTTTGTTTAAAGGAAGTTTAAGGTTTGATTGTCGCTGAATTTTTGTCTGTCAATAACATCCACAGTGCAAAAACCAAACTGATGTCAAATCAAATATTTTTTAAAAGGTTTCAGTAAATGCCAGGTGGTCAGACTGACAGCTTTACCCATTAATTTACAGTTTTTCTCAGTCGCTTTGGTGCATTTCTCACAACACTATACATTTGCACAACAGTTAATGCATTTCTCAAAACAATTAGTCATTTGTCCTAGTAGCAGTTTCTCATTCCTTACAACAAATTGCAAATGCTTTTGGACATGCATCAATTGCTTTTATACAACTCTCTGCTTTTTATAACATTATCATTAGCTCATGTCATGTCAGTCAAAATTAACTAAACTTGTAAATGCTGAATGCTCATTCCATGTAAAACTAATAGTCCTCATTTCATTACTTGACTCATTACATACAAAAATTTTGAACTAGTTGTCAAAATCTGTCGAGCATTTTTATAAAAAGAAAAAAAAAGAAAAAATTTAAATCTTAATTTTCCTGAAAATGTCTTCTAAACTGAACAATTTCATGAATGATTTACAGACCTGTGTGTGTTGTAGGTTCAGTTTTAATATGTACTGCAATATTGTATGCAGTTGTGCAGAGCTCTACCCAAAGAGAGTTTATTTTTGTTGTAATTACGGGTGTTATTCTTTGTTGGCTTGTTTGCAGGAAGAATGGGACAAAATTACACTTGAAACACTTCATCACTTGCTTCAGTGCCTAAACATCATTGAAGTGTTGTAAAAAGGAATGGCAACATTACAAAGTGGTCAATGCTTTACTGTTTCAACTCATATTGAAATGTGTTGCACGAACCAAAATTGGAATAATTAATTAAAATGAAAGTTAATTAAAATCACGAGGAACACATCATACACATTATAGCGAATTTAGAAGTCGCTTCTTTTTACTTGCGTTTTCCATATACTGTCCCAACTTTTTTTGATTTTTGGTTGTATACCAAATACCCATATTTCTAGATAAACTCAAACATTTACTTTTACAAAATAAACAAGAATATTTCCCCTGCCACTTTATTAGCTACACCTGTCCAATCAGCCAATCACATGGCAGCAACTCAATGCATTTAAGCATATATAGATGGTCAAGAGGGCAAGGCAGTGGCGCAGTAGGTAGTGCTTTCGCCTCACAGCAAGAAGGTCACTGGGTCGCTGGTTCGAACCTCTGCTCAGGGAGTTTGCATGTTCTCCCTGCCTTCGCGTGGGTTTCCTCCGGGTGCTCAGGTTTCCCCCACAGTCCAAAGACATCCTACCTTGTATCAACAATTCAGGCTGGTGGTGATGGTGTAATTGTGTGGGGGATATTTTCTTGGCAAACGTTGGGCTCATTAGTACCAATTGAGCATCGTGTCAACACCACAGCCTACCCAAGTATTGTTGATCATGTTCCAGCAGCATAACGCACCATGTCATAAAGCGCCATCTTCTCAGACTGGTTTCTTGAACATGACAATGACTTCACTGTACTCAAATGGCCTCCAAAGTCACCAGCTCTCAATCCAATAGAGCAGATTTGGGATGTAGTGGAATGGGAGATTCGCATCATAGATGTGCAGCTGACAAATCTGCAACAACTGCGTAATGCTATCATGTCAATATGGAACAAAATGTCTGAGGAATATTTCCAGTACATTGTTGAATCTATGCCATAAAGGATTAAAGCGGTTCTGAAGGCAAAAGTTGGTCCAACCCGGTACTAGTAAGGTGTAGCTAATAAAGTGGCCGGTGAGTGTATATTTGCTTGTGTTCTGAACATGAATAGAAATCCTATGGGATTGGAATAGCAAGAATAATGACTTGATTTCCATTTTCGTGTAAATTAAAAAATTAAATGCATAACACAACAGGAATGACCAAGAAATGATGGATAACCAGTCAATAAGAATACATAAACCACTGGGATATATACCAAATAACCATATTTCCAGAAAACCCAAGGATACCAGTGACAGAGAGGGTCATGAGTAGGGATGCACCATCCGGTCCCAGTCCACCAAGGCAGAAAATCATTGGTTGATCTAGTGTGTGCTTATGGATTTTCAAATTCCTAAGGATTGCATGGCAGGGAGAGGAGATCAGAGAGAAGAGAAATGGATGAAATTTCACAGAGTAAATGCGTGTCCCAGAATGTTCTGCCTGATGGATTAGAGATAAGGCTGTCGGATTGTTTAGCCCCCAACCACTTGTAGAGCTGATTGGTCAAGCGGGTCTCCTTTATTCCCTGTAAGTCACTGATTCATTGCAGTTTGGTAAAGGTTGTGCTGTATCTGCCTCCACCATGGCTTCATATCTAAGGGGTGGCTCTTCTTGACAGATACTTATTTATCATTCTGACAGTTGGACTGATCAATTGGGCAGTGATTCAGTCCTTTTGGTCAGGGGATGAATGGAGGAGGTGATTGAATGCTCGACTCCAAGTCATTTTCAAAACCCGGGATTACTGGTGGACCTTATTTGCCATCTAAGATGCTGTGCAAACATTTCTGACAGAAAAAAAAAGATCTAAAATTAAGTTATTTGATCCATTTTAAGAAACACCCCATCATGTATTGGTTTAGTATACATATTTGTTTTAGTTTTTAGACTATATTAGTATTTATACTAGCCAGATTTTAATAACTCTTATATCGAGTTTTGTTACGAGTATTTGATTTGTCAATCAGATGTGGTCAGCCTAAATAACTTTCAATTATACCAAAGACTAAAGAATACATAAGACATGTTACTCATACAGTTTTGAATAGCGAAAAGTGTAACAGTCAATTTGGCGAATGAAACCCTGGCTACTAGTACAGGAGCCAATCATCAATTGCTATTGACTGACGGTTCTCAGGGGGAGAAACTCGGACCATATGAGTGCTATTACGAGTTTGATAGTCATCACACACGCTAGCAAGCGAATACTTGCTTCACAGACATAATAAATATATCCAAATAAAGCTTGAAATCTCCACTTTTAAATGAACCAAACTATTAAACCAAGCTTTTTGGTTTTGTAATCTTGAACGCGAGGTACAGTTCGTCATGTCAAACGCACATCACATGACAGCAACTGCTCAAACACCCACAAACTTTAAACAAAGAGCAGTCATTTCTATAGGAGATTCGTCATCAAGACCAAGTTGTGAATTACTTCAGAAGTCCAGTGTGATCAGACGAAACATTTTTCAGTACATGATATTGTGTAGAAGGGCCATAAATGAGGTTGGTGTCGTAATATTGTTCCTTTCCAGTGCGCATTAGCTTGTGCAACTAAAAAATATGCAGATTCTGTTTGATTCGGATGTTTTGGAACAAAACTTATGAGACAGATGTTTAATTTTATTTAGAGTTTACCAAACTTAAACTGTACTATTGCAAAAATCTTTGCACAGGCTTGTTTTTTTGTAGTCTGATGCATTTTCATGTGTATGAAAAAAGTCAATATGACAAAATGTCTGGTGTGATAGCAACTCAGGTGAATGAAAAGGATGTGGATGATCACTATAGTTTTGGTTTAATGCAAATAAAGTTTTGGTAGACTTTCTTACAACATAATGGTCACTTGTTTTATTCAGAAGAGTAGGTATGTGGCTGTTCAAACAGATTCACCCACATAAGCATTTACACTATAGATTATTTCAATGTGGTCATGTCATCGTCCAATGAACATTTCCTGCTTGGTTTAAAACAAGACTAACTTTAACAAGAGACAATTAAATCATAACTTAAATGTTAAAACAGCTATTATAACATTATTTATCAACATGTGGCTCTTTTTGCATTCTATAGAAATTAAAAATGTAAAACAGGAAATACGTTGGGACCATTGTTTTTAGTATAGACCCTCAAAATGGTCTTTACTAAAGAAATTTTAAGCAAACTCAAATCTCAAAGCTCAAAACAAGTTAAACCCTGTTGGCTACACTATTTATTGTTATTCACTATTAATGGAATGTTGTAAACAGAGACCGATTTTCTATTAAAACACTTCAAAATGAATAATTCACATGTCCTCTTATAACTAGAGTTATGTTTGTTTTAAATCCAATGTATTAGACAGCAGATTCAATCAGATGTTGCGATTATAATTAAAGACCGTTTGATTTTTCATCGAAATCCTCAACAGATCTCATTAAATTGTGGTTTACAATTTTTATTTGGAAATTAAATCTAACCTATAAGCTAAACTGTAATTATATGAAAACACACATACATACAATTAAGTGCAGTTTCCATTGACAGCAGTAAAAAGTTTTACTTTACTACCTATTAAAACTACTTTGTTTTCTCTAATTGTGATTTAATGATTTTGATTATAAACTGTTTACACTCACCTCTTCTGGATAAAACTGAACATGTTTTAGTGCCACTGATTGGACAATTCACTTTCACTGTATTATGAATTATGCAACAATCAACATGACATTACTTTAAAAGAGTGTCTGTGAGTTTATATAAAATTTTGCTATAAAAAAATGCAACAGCCAGTTAAATTTTTACAAAATTTTTCCCATCAATCACAACAAATGCAAAACTGCAAACATTTCCAAGTATTATCAGTTCTTGAGTGTTTTAAACAAGACAAAAATCAAGGCAAAAGATTTCTCTCCTCGAAACATGTTGAATATTTAAATTTAGCATGGCTCCTCAGGCACCTAAAAATATTCGGTGAAATGAGACACGTGTAGGCTTGTTCTCTGAGAATCTCAAACAAATTTGGCAAGGTTTTGATACTTGGGAGCAATCACCCTTCTCCCTGTTAACCCATCTGCTTGGACCCTGCTAATTGCCACTTGCCGCTAAATTTATTATAACATTTTTGCATATCAAGTGCTAATGATCGCAAACAGAATTTATAATATTCAGTGACAAACGTAAATCTGTTTGTACCGAAATATCAGTTTAATTTATTCTCAGTTATATTATTTCATTTTTACAATAAAAAACAGGCCTGTCTATGTTACACTAAAGCAAGTCTGAGTGTTCCGTTATTTTCGAAAAGACCTCCATCTGTTATTCTCCACACTAGTCAAAAGTGAATGGTGTCTGGATTGTTTTCATATACTTAGTTTGACTTTTCACAGAGCTGCCACCAGCAGACATGACAGACAGCAGCTTGTTTTTCATTCTCTTGTCACTTTTCTTTGATAGTCACCAAGGCTCTGGCTTGCAAATCAAACAGGGTGCCTATGGCATGTCTGACGTTATGGCACTCAGTTATGAAACACACGAGAACCAATGATGTTTGATTTTTACTGATGTCCAACTTTCAGCATGAATGACATATTTAATTGCACAGTGGAGGTGAAGCTTTTCACTGAATGATGGCATAAGTTCACTACAACAATCCTGTTTACTGTTTATGTTCTGCATTATCAGTACGTATTTAACAAGCACTTCCATGGTGAGAAATGCTTCGAGCAGCGATGGGTAAATCTAATTGAGCACGTAATACTATGATTTACATTTTCATGAATTAAACATATGAATGACCTAGCTGTCAGACTCCTCAAATAACTCCTGCTGCTATATTTTGCATAAACAGCCATAATTTGCCTCTCATTACAATTTTATTTTTTACTATACTGATTTAGAAATTCAACAAATGTTCGTCAGTTTGGCTTTAGGGCCAAGTATGTTTTATGAAAAGTTGAAGATTCGATTCATGGTGAACCGGTTCTTGTTTTGGTATGAAGTTCCTGTAATTAACTCCCTTGCTAAAGAATGATTCTTCTCTTTTCCTTTATTATCAAGGTTAGGTCAGTTGTCCTCTACAGTGGCTCGTTCATCACACCATGCTTGGGCCGTCTCTGATGGAGAAGCGCTTCTGTTCGGGACCTATCACAGAGTATTGAGCTCTGCTGTGGGTTAGAGACAACGTTGTCCTTATCGCCCCTAAACAGCCTGCTGTCCTGCCTGATTCTGTCATTTGAGTGGCCCAATGGTCAACAAAGGACCGAAAGACCATACCTCTTACACAGCAAATTTCTGGAGTTGAAAAATTAGGAGTTAGGCAAAAAAGTGTGAAAGAGTAAAATTTTTTGAGTTTATTTTTAAACTTTAACACAATTTTGTGTTATGGGATACCCCTTGCTGTGTTGTATTTTGGAGTTCATTCTCTGGTGTTCAGAAACGTGCTTTAACTCCTTACTGGAGTTAAATTTTTAGAAAGTCCGCCATTACACAACTCTGCTGAGCAGCACATGAGAACTAAAGTTATGTTCTTCGTTGTGAGGTAGGTAAAAGTGCATTGTTATACAATTCTAAAAGCTTTTTCTAAATGTTGGATGTTTTGTAGCAGAAGTGTGTTTTGCTGTAGCTGTTTCATTTTGTACTGTGAGGCTCGTGACTGCATGTGGCTAACTTAGCTTAGCATGTTAGCTTTTCCAATGTGGCTGTTTTGTGCAGTATTTTTAAAAATGTTGTGGATGTGAACAAGCTAACACTGGCTAATAATCTTTTCTTCCCCTGTGTTTCTAAAAATGTGTGTTCTGCTGTCAAAAAGAAGTGGTAGGCCTACTTGATCAGATGGAGAAACCTGCTGTTCACATTTCAAATAGGCTAACTTACACAACAAGGTAATGTCAATATCTTTTATCCAGCAATAGAGCTTTATGTCTGTAAGATTTAATATGTGTAATATTGCTCATGAAATGTTTTGGATTGTATCATGATTTAGTCGTGACCGTGAAAGTATGCTGTTTTCAGCTATATTTACATTACATTTTCAATCACACTAACATAAGTTGTTAAATAAAATTTATCTTTTTTTATTTCAGGCCACGATGCTGATAAAAGTGCAATTTGGAGGCAAGAAAAAATATATTAAACTGGAAGAAGATTGTTTCTTGGATTTTATCAGTGCGGGTGAGTTTTAGTGTAACAAAGTATTTTAAAAAAATAATAATAATAACAACAGTCGTTTTGAAATTTATTTGATAAATTATACATTGTTGTTATGTTGTTGTTCAGCACAAGTTTGTGATACCAGAGGATACAGCATCGAAAGTCACAGATGACCATGGCATAGAGGTGGATGAGGATGTATTTCAAGAAATTGCAACAACCAAAGAAACATGTCATCCACACTGATGATGGTAGGTTATTTAAGAACATTTTTATAGATTTTGAAAGTTGGTCTCATGACTCAGAGTGAAAGTGTGCATTTCAGAACCATTTGCTGAGACGTGTTGTTGTTGTTGTTTTTTCATCAGATTTGACTGTCCTGCAGCAAGGGGCTGTTGAAGTGCCCTCCTCCCCAAGTCTGACAGATACATTGTCTATGTCAAGCAGTTTGAGCAGCAGTGATTCTGGATCTCAAATTATTCAACCTTTAATGGGCAGTGTCCAAAAAATGTAAGTTTTTTTTTAACTTCCATATACATAGATCTTATACCGTAAACATTACAAAATAATGTTACAAAATGAATGCATTTTAAAGTAAAAAATATTATAAACGTAGTTATTAGATTACGTTTTTTTTTGTTAAAAAAAGATTAATTTTGGTTATCTTTCTTAATAATTTTTTTTTTCTTCGTTTCAGAAAATCGAGCAAATTTTAACTTCAAAGCCAGCAGAGTTGACAGTGATTAAGGAGTATGACAAGATATTTTTTTGCTGCTTTTGATTCCTGCGAAATTAATTTTATATAATGTAATGTGTTGATTGTCTCATGCAATTTTACTAAGCCATTGGTTTTAGTTGGCACTAGCTGCTAACATACATTAATTGTAAATGTTTTGCTGTTAGATTTAATGCTTTGATGACAATTAATTTCAAAGTGTGTACATCGATGGAAATTCTAAATCTAATGTGTGGATTTGCATGAATAAAAGCAGTAAGTGAAGAGTATTGCATCAGTTCAGTCATTTTCATATATATATAATGTTTGAAGTACACTTTAACTCTAAAAAGTGTTACATTTTAACATTGGTAAGGAGTTTATATTATACCCAAATGTAAAAGTACTCTCTGTAGGATTACAATTTTAACTCCAGAAAGTGTTATGATCTAACTAAAAAAAAAGTGTTAAAATTCAACCCCAAAAGCAGAGTGATTTTAACTCTGAATGGGAGTACATTTGATGGTCACGCATGTACACTCAGATTGAGTTGATTTTGACTCCCAGGGAGTTTATTCCAAAGACCAGAATTTGCTGTGATAGATTTCTTATGACTGATTTTATTGGAGGCAAACTGCAATCTATGTGATCCTAGAAGATAAAACAGCCCATATGCTATCTTATGCAAAAGTCTACAATCTAAACCATCTTGTTTCTGTGAAAGGACAAAAGCACCTACATTTTTTTTTTGTTCTGTAAATTCACGGGTAATACATAACAATGGTAAATTAGTAAATATTAGTAAATGCATTTAACACGAACTAATATGAACAATCAGCATTTGTTAATTAGTTCAGCATTTACTAATGCATTATAAAAATCCAAAGTTTTGCTTGTTAACATTAATGCACTATGAGTTAACATGAACTAACAATGGACAGCTTTTTTGATTGAATAACATGAACACATATGAGTAAATAATGTAATAAACATTGCTCATTGTTCATTCATTCTAGTAAATACATTAACATTAAGTTTTACCAATTCTTTCATTCATTTTCTTTCAGCTTAGTCACTTATTCATCAGGGGTCGCCACAGCGGAATGAACTCTCAACTTATCCAGCTTATGTTTTACACAGTGGATGCCCTTCCAGCTGCAACCCAGCACCATGAAACCCATACACACCCACATACATGGCCAATTTAATTTATTCAATTCACCTACTGTATAGCATTGGGGAACTTTGGAGGAAACCGGAGCATCCGGAGGAAACCCACAAAAACACGGGGAGTAGATGCAAACTCCACACAGATATGCCAACTGACCAGCGACCTTTTTGCTGTGAGGTGACAGTGCTAACCACTGAGCCACTGTGTCGCCCGTCATGCCAGTTTATGTACAAAAACTAGGCAAAATTCAACAAGAAAAACATGAATTGGAATCTGATAAATTAACTGAAAGTAATTAAAAAATAAAATGATAAATCTCTTACAATAAACACTTCATACAAAAATGAGCAAATCTGAAATATCATTTTCCATATTGTATATTTCAGATGCAGAGGAATCAGTTCACATGTAGTTTAAAACTTGCGTTAAGAAAATGCTGTTTTTCTTCCCTTTAAGGACTTATTATGTGGTCAATGTCGCCATCTTGTAGCGGAACGTCAACCATCACTTTCTTTGCTCTGCTCAATATGGCTGAAGGCAGCCCATGCACTGAATTTGATGCCCCGAAATTACAAATATTTGAAAATATTGCACTGTCCTAAATAAACTGCATAGTTGCAATCTAAACAACTACATTCTTAACAAAAAAAAACTTCAAGTACATTATGTTGCCCAACAGCAGTAATATTTTTCCTAGCGTCCTCTGCTTGTCACTGTATGTGGGCAGAGCAGGGGCGCCGCTTAAGGAAAAGGGAGGGTGGGGATGGATGGCCCATACATTTACCCCCCACCCCCGCTCTTCACTTTCATCCGCAATCTCAGCCCCCAACATCCCCCACCCTTCACTTTCATCCGCGATCCTCCACCTTCCCATCACAACCATGTGTGTGTGTGTGTGTGAGAAAGAGAGAGTGTGTGTGTGTTTGAGGTAGGGGTTTATAAATTTAAAAGCTCTGCAACGTTTCGGAGATCAAACTGTACAAAAATTATAATTATTGTCTTCTAAAATAAACACATTCTGAACTGTCAAAACAAGTTGTCAGCAATTACATTGAAATTCGGTAGTTGATCTAAATACATCAAAAAATTTGCATAATGACAGCCAATAGTCTTCATTTGATGCCCATAAACAGCGTCTACTCATACACTCCATCAATCAATTTGTTTGCTTATGTTGTCAACATTAATGTCAAGGAGCATTTTTTTGCTGTGGTGATGAAATGAAAAATATACTATTGCAATTTCACAAAAACAATAAGATTGATTGATAAGTAATCAACCAATCAAATCAAACTGTGCCATCTGACCATTCAGAGGAGACTGTTTACAAGTCAATTCAGTGGATTCAATAGAATTTTTAATCCGTTTAACTGATCTCTGGGTATGGTGGGAGAACTTTTAGCTTAGCGTAGCAAAGATCACTTTAAGCTGTATAGAAGTGTCTTGAAAAATATCTAGTAAAATATTACTTACTATCATCATGGAAAAAACTTCTTTCCGTTAAACAGAAATTGGGTACTGTATATCTAGTTACTCTTGTTCTGTCATAATAATCAAGGAATTTTCCTGCAGTACCATGGCTGCAGTAGGTGCAATAATATTAGGCAGCGCTGTTAGAGTAACTTAGCCAGGGTTTATTTTCAGGTGATGCATACTATGCTTCAGCCCTGGTAAAGAAAAGACATTAATTTAAAACAGGAAAATTATTAAACATTTTCTTCGAGATGCTAATGGTCTAATCCGATTCAATAATCAATGCTAAGCTAAGCTAAAAGTGCTCCCGCCAGACCCACAGATCGACTGAATGGACTTAAAACCTGTAAAACTCAACTGCTTAACTCTAGGGGCCTTGTAAAATGTGTTTCTTTAAAATGACAGTTCACCCCAAAATAAAATGTACTCACCCTTTACATGTTCAAAACATATTTGAGCATTTGTACCACATGAGGGGAATAAATAATGAGGCAATTTTTCATTTTGGAGTGAACCAACCCTTTAAAAGTGACATTGTTCAAAGAAATTGCTGTAAATGAGGCAATGCAAATAGTATATAGCAACAAAACAAATCTATTTTATGACCTCTGACCAAGGAAAACCTATTAAAAGAGACCTTCAAAACAAAAATAGCCACCTTTAACATCACCAATTTCAAAGAACAAGCATGCACGACTTTCCGCTTGACCCCCGTTTGAGATTAATGACCTTCCTCAATGAACCCCTTCTATTGCAATGCCTCTATTTCCCCTTAGGCCTCATTGTAAATTCGCTACCACCAGTTTTTTTCCCCCCATTTCCTCTCTCTAACATCGCTAATTTAGATTAATCACACATCCCTCTGTGCAAATATTCATGCGGCGTCTGTTATTAAGTCCAAAATCTACATTATTGGCATCCCTACAGCTCTCCTCTCATTGGCCTCCTACCTATAGGTGCAGTCAGATTTAATAAGGGCTTGTTTTGCTCCTCTTCTCCATTACCCGGAGGTATGATCTTGCATGGTGTGCGAAAGAAAACAGAAACATACATTTTCATATACTTAGATAATCAACAGTCGCCCCTCTAGTGGGTTTGCTCTGTCATCAGAACATGATCTAGCTGATGAGAAAGGCAAATAACAGTGTTTAACGTGCAGATATTTTTAAATAAAGTGTCATAGTGCTGTGATCTCTGGTAGTGTGGGCACTCGCAGGAGGAAAGCGCTTCACATGGCTCGATTTCCCCGCGGAGAATATCAGATTTCTCATTTATGTGCCAATTAATGAACAAATTAATACAGCGGCGTGAAAAATAATTCTGGCAGAGATGCCAGCGACTCTTGCTTGCTGCTCATATCTGTTTTACTCCAAATAAACTAATTATAGATTTCGACCTTTTAGTGTATTCTTTTGCGGCTGAAGGGCTAACGATTGATAATGCTTTTTAATTAATCACGCATGCTAATTACGCTTCCCATGACATTTGCCACTACATCCAGAGACATACGGAGCATATGTTTTCAGAGGAGATTCTACTGTGCTTATCGGTGCATTATGAAATTCACAAATTACACCATGCAGGGATTGTTTTAAAAGGTATGGTGGTGTTTTGAATCAGCTCTCCTCAAGGATTGCTTTAGTTGTTGGGCGTTTCATAAATCTAAATTAAAATGGTATTTACAATATTTGAAATTAAAGCATTATTTTATTGTCATATAAACATACAACCCCAAATCAGAAAAAAGTTTGGACAGTATGGAAAAAGCAAATAAAAAAGTAGTGATTTCCAAATTTACTTTGACTTCTATTGCATTCATTGCAGACAAAATTAACACAAAATATTTCATGTTTTGTTTGTTCAACTTCATTTCATTGGTAAATATACATCCTATTTTGACATTCAGACCAACAACACTTTCAATTAGAGTTAGTCAATAGAGTAAGTAACCAGGTAAATTGGTTAAATAATGATGTGATTTGAAACAGGTGATGGCAGCAGGTGATTGTAATTATGATTTGGTTGAAAAGCAGCATCCAGACTAGTCATTTAGTAGCAAATGTGGGTAGAGGATCAGCAGTTTCCCAACAAATACATGAGAAAATTATTGAAATGTCTATAAACAATCTTCCTCAAAGAAAGATAGGAAGACATTCGGATGTGTCACCTTCAACAGTGCATAACATCATTAAAAGATTCAAGGAATCTAAAGAAATTTCAGTGTATAAAAAACAAGTGCATAAGACTGAGTTGAACTACTGTGACCTCCAAATCAAAAAGGCAGCACAGTATTAAGAATCCTCATTCATCTACAAGCAATATCACCACATGAGCTCAGGAATACTTTGACAAACCTTTGTCAAGTACCACAATATGTAGTTACATTCACAAATCCCAGTTAAAACTGTTCTGTGCCAAAAGAAAGTTCTATATTAACAGTGTCCAGAAGCAGCGTTGACTTCTCTGAGCTCTGAGGCATCTGGAATGGACCATCACACATGGAAACATGCACTGTGGTCAGATAAATCAGAATTGTACTTTTGTGGAAAATGGATGCTGTGTGCTCCGGACCAAACACGGAAAGGATCATTAAGACTTACCAACAACGTCCAAAATCCATTGTCTGTCATAATATGGGGTTGTATCAGTGCCCTTGGCAAAGTTTAACTTGCACCGTTAATGCTGAAAAGTGCATAGAGATTTTGGAGAACATCTTTCCAGAGACACCCATTCATGTTTCAACAAGACAATACAAAACCACATTCTGCACACATTACAACTCCTGGCTGCAGAGGATGAGGATACAAGAACACGACTGGCCTGTCTGCAGTGCCGACCTGTCCCCAATACAGAATGTGTGGCACATTTTGAAGCGCAAAATGCGTCAACGAAGACAGTGTATTGTTGCCCATCTTAAGACTTGTTTGCAGGAAGAATGGGACAAAATTACCCACGAAACACTTCATCACTTTGTGTATTCCCTCCCTAAATGTCTTTTAAGTGATGTATATATACACACACATTTTTTATTATATATCTTATTAGTAATTGCTCAGTTTTTTATATTATGATTTTAAATACATATATCTTATATGATCTTAAATGGTTGTTTATTTAAAAATAGATATTTAATTGTGACTGCAAATTGGCCTTATTTTTTTTAGATTTAATTAAAATTCTCATCAAACATATTTTTTCATTTTATAAAAATGAACCACTGAAGTTAATAAAACTATACACTTTAGCAAACTTCAAAATGAGATTTTCCTTCTTCTAAATTTCCTACTCTGAAAAAAGGTATGCAAACAATTTACTTAAATTTACTTGAAATGCTAACCATTAAAAAAACCTGAATAATAATAATTGAGATGGCAAGTAACACTGAATAATATTAAAATTATGTTTTTTTGTAAACAATTATCTTCGTTTCATTTACAATTTCAAAAAAAGACATGGTCAAGTACTGTTATTTAATTCAGATTTCAGACAAAATAATTTATTTTTAATAACCACGCATTATAAAATTATCATTTTAAGGAATTGTCATATATTATATCTTATACAGCTAAAGTCAGAATTATTAGCCCCCCTGAATTATTAGCCTCCCTGTTTATTTTTCCTCCATTTCTGTTTAACGGAGAGAAGATTTCTTCAACACATTTTTAAACATAATAGTTTAAATAACACATTTCTAATAACTGATGTATTTTATCTATGCCATGAAGACAGCACATAATATATTACTAATATATTAATAATAATATTAGATATTATTATTTAATCTAGATATTTGTAAGATACTAATACTCATCTTAAAGTGGCATTTAAAGGCTTATCTAGGTTAATTAGGTTAACTAGGCAGGTTATGGTAATTAGGCAAGTTATTGATTATAATGGTTTGTTATGTTGACAATAAAAAAAATAACTAAAAGGGGATAATAATATTGACCTTAAAATGGGTTTAAAAAAAAATTTAAAACTGTTTTTATTTTAGCTGAAAATAAATAAATACGACTTGCTCAAGAAGAAAAAAATATTATCAGACATACTGTGAAAATTTCCTTGCTCTGTTCAACAACATTTGGGAAATATTTAAAAAAGAAAAAAAAATTCAAAGAGGGGCTAATAATTCTGACTTCAACTGTATATCATACATTTGCATACCTTAAGTGGCATATTTACCAGAATTCAGAAACACAAGTATAAATGCACACCTCGCCGAAACTACATTACTGTTTGTGACACGTTAATAGCTTTCAGATCTTTGATTTAACTGAAACCCCAAAACAGCTTAGTCAGAAATATATCAAGTAAACAGAGGGGCAGAAAGTGTTCGGGGAGAGAACCGAAACTATAACTATCAGACTATAATAAGATTCCTGTTCAAGCATGAAACCTATTAAGCGGTTGGAAGGATTTGCTCTTATTCACAAAATGTTAGATTTAATTTTTATGTTGCACCCCATTTCTTGACTGAACAACATGAAATGTCCCCTTTGACGGATTAGATGGCGTCAGCTAGCTTTAAAGGCAGCATCCTGTAACAGAGAACACAGAACTGCTGTATACACACTAATACTGTATGCTGCAATACTGTGCAATCCTGAATATGCAGCTGTATTTCATTAAAAGCCAGCAAAGCCACATATACTGTAAGCTCTCGTGGTAATGATCTAATTAAGATTATTTGCATGCTGACATTTTTTGGAATGATTTGTCAACTTTCTTTTGTATTAAAATCTAACTTGGATCATCTTTGTCCACATTGGAAAGAAATGAAAAATGATATTTTATAATATCTCAAATGTTTCTTTCTGAAAACGATGTGATTAAACGGAAGGCGATGGAGACTTCGGTTTATGACTCCTGCTTCTCAGATTTTTCTTCATATGTCATTTCCCTAACACTTTCCACAAGATCTACCACAATATGTGCAAAAATCTACCAAGATCTTCAAAACTGTTAAACTCTAACATTTCTCATTAAAAATCTATTAGCTATGAGCTTCACAATCACTTTAAAGCTCTGTACTGTCCAACACTGCTTTCATTTGATTGTATTTTTCTTATTTTAGGAGACACATCTGAGACCAAGTTTGAGTTTGAACTATGACCGAAAAGGCTACATTGTCTCAAGGGCAATGAAAGAGACTCGATGATGCATGTATGATGATGTAATCCACAATATATGACGATATTGTGAGTTTTTACACTTTTATATCTATATCTATTTATATCTATATTTATATTTATATCTATAGTTCACAATTTAGATTGGGGTAAACTACTCTGGTAGCCTGGCTGAGTAAAAGGCATTTTACGTTTTGTCAGTTTAGGTCAGGGTTGTCAAACTCAGTTCTTCGAGGGCCGCAGCCCTGAACAGTTTAGTTCCAACCCTATTTAAACACACCTGATCAAACTAATTGAGTCCTTCAGGCTTGTTTGAAACCTACAGGTAAGTGTGTTAGAGCAGGGTTGGAACTAAACTGTGCAGGACTGTGGCCCTCCAGGAATTGAGTTTGACATCCCTGGTTTAGTGACTAATTCGTACAAATTCATACAAGGAGGTTTCTGCAGGTTTCATTAAATCAAATGTATAACTTTATAAGACTCTTTAAGACCATTAAGAATGACATTTTAGACTCGTACAGAGCTAACATTTTTTCTAATGGCCCGGTGTTATCATGAGGAATCGTGTCATTGTTTTTAGGTTTTTTTCCTGATAAGGGAACTTTATTTGGGGTATTTGCTGTAAAAATGTCCGACAGCTGTAGTAAACTGTATCTCTTTGCAATAAAAAACTTGGGTTTATTGAGATGCAATGTTGGTCATTATTGCCCAAATTAAGTAGCTTTACTTGGACAAAGCAAAATTAAGACCTGTTTAAAATGATTTAAGACCTACAATACAATATGTCACTGAATTCAAGACTTTTTAAGGCCTAAAATTTAGGTTTTGAAATATAAGACTTTTAAGGCCTGGCGGACACCCTGTGTGAATTCAGTCATACAAAAATGTAAGATTTTAAAAAGGAGGCATGACACCCAACCCTGCCCCTAAACCCAACCATCATTGGGGGATGATCAAATTGTTCTAAATTGTATGAATAAGATCATACGAATTCATATAAATTAGCCACTAAATAAAAAAATTACAAATTGCCTTGAAATTGTGTTAGCATATCACATCTTTTTACTTCTCAATTTTGTCACTGTCAATTTTACATAGAATAGTTTGTCCATTAATTTCAAAAAAAGATTGTCAGTATTTGATCATGGCATTACTGCCTTCATTTTGTTTTTGATTCAAATGAACATCTGACTAAAAATATTAAGTTAAGCTTTGCGCAACTTTAAAAAAAGTAGTTGAGTTCTGATTAATCTATTAAACAGGTTGCAGTGACATAAAAACATTCATAGTCATGACTTTTTCTTTTGTCAATATTTTTGGCTTTTGTCAGAATAAATGATTTTATATTTTATATAAATATATTTGTTATGCTGAATGACAATGTAACATTATTTCATCCATTTTGCCACTTTATTTTATCAAAAGGTATTTGAAAAATGACAGTAGACTCACTAATTTGTTTTTAAGATGTTTTTTCTCTGTATATAAAACATCCATTTTATATGTAAAATGTTATTTGTTGCCAATGCCAAAATGAGACGCATCATCAGCATATTAAAAGCAAGTCTGCTTGAATTTTTCAAATACCTTTTTTTAAAACAAAGTGTCAAACATGGGTGAAATAATATTTCATGGTCATTCAGCATAGCAGATACAGTATATTTATATAAAAACCATGTAAAAACATTCTTACCAGTACTTGTTAAACCACAAAATAGTGCATAATTATATTAAAAATCTGTTGTATTAATTATGTGTAAATCAAGATACAGTAGCAAATTGACAATTATTATACACTGTAGCATATTTGTAGCATCAAATATATTATTCTGAATTTTGACTATTAAGATTAAGTATATATTAAATAATTAGATATATTTATATCAATATATAAGTTAATATATTTCATATATTTCTAATATGTATTTTAAATATATTTATTAATTTTATATTAATATAAACAGTATAGCAGTTGGTAGCACGATCACCTCACAGCAAAAAGGTCGCTGGTTCGAGCCTTGGCCTGGGTCAATTGGCATTTCTGTGTGGAGTTTGCATGTTCTCCCCGTGTTCACGTGGGTTTCCTCTGGTTTCCTCCTGTCCAAAGACATGTGCTATAGGTGAATTAAATAAGCTATTGGCTGTAGTGTATGTGTGCTAATGCAAGAGTCTGTGGGTGTGTCCCAGTGTTGGGTTGCGGCTGGAAGGGCATCCGCTGCATAAAACATATGCTGAATAAGTTGGTGGTTCAAACTGCTGCGGCTACTGCATATTCATAAAGGGAAGCCGAAAAGAAAATGAATGAATATTAATATAGTTTATATTGCATAAGAGTTTAAACCCCATAACAGCACTCTATTGCTCGTGTATGGGGTAAAACCCCATTGCAGCAGTCTATTGTTCATATCTTGTCGGTTCCCATTTCTGGGTCAGTCCTACATAAAGACCTGCAGCCTTGGCACCTTAACAATTAAACTGATCAGTCTATCATGGCAGATAAAACACCACAGAGTTCACAGCTGGATTTAATAATTCCTGGTGCAGGGGCTTTCATTTTAATAATGACTATATCACATCTCAAAGCCCAAACGGATTGCAGCTCGGTTGCCATTTATCAAAAGAACGATACAAGAAAAAAGGTCATTACAGGAAAACAAAAAAGAATCAATAACTCAGTGTCTGCTCCCCAATGCTGATCTATGTTATTTTTGATAAAGATAAAATGATGCACCTCAAAGATCCTGTTTTATATCGCCATTAGTTAGGTGGCAGGGGGAAGATCAGATTAAAAATCTATTAGAAGCAACTCATGGGATTCATTACAGGAGGACTTGTTCTGCTTGCAAGTGCATTTTCGACTTTAATTAGTAATACCTGCTAAAATGAAGTAATCATCAAATTAGTTGAGGGTAATAAATCACGTGCATACAGTGCATGTCAACATGCCCTTTTATGTCCACGCTATGACAATATAGTGTCCATTGTGCATCGCATATGTATCATCTATGCGTTCATGCTTATGTTTGGTTCATGTTATCAGCATAATTACACATTTTCTGTAATATGAAAATGAATGAAGGGTGACCTGGGTTTGTGTATGCAGTGAGTATTCCATCCAAATTTGTCTTCAGCACATTTCAAAGCAGAATCAGAGAGGCTGGATGTTTTTTCAAATCATTGCAATCAAATATGTCAAATCGTGTTTGTTTGTTCGTAATAATGCTAAAAAAAATACTAATTTGTGGATCTCCTAACTTCCAGGTGCAGCTGTGGCTGGAGAATTCTGAATATTTTTCTTACCCCTTGGTTTCGAGTGTGGTCCTGAAAAATCTGCCTTTGAAGGGGTGTGTACCCCTTGACTTAAGCCCTACACCTTCAAGCTAAGGAGAATTGGGACACCACTACCCCTTCACAGGCACGTGCAAAACGAGGGGTCAAGCTAAGGGGAAGGGCTAAGGGGTAGAATTGGGATTGGGCCTGAAAGTCTTTCTGCATACTTCTCCATACACCCTATTTAGCAGTTTTTCCCTTCATGAGAGCAATTTTAAACTAGGCTACATTATTACATTTATGTAATTACTACAATCAGAATCAATGTGAAAAATGTTTTAAGATGGTGAACAGTAGTCAACATAAGTCAATCAAAACCTCTTAAAGAGCCCCTATTATGTGTTTTTGAAAATTACTTTCCATCCAGTGTGAAACACAGCTGAGGTTTAAATCTAAAAGTGCATATTGTTTAAAACTATTGACTTTTAAGCAAAATATTTGACTCAGAGTCGAAAAAAAACTAATCGAGTTGGGTTTGGATCTTCTGAGACAAACTCAACAGAAACATATGTGATTTGTTGAACTGCTCAACCTTGTGATTTTTCTAACCTTTCCTTCTTTTTAATTACGACAGTTTTAAAGGATTTCAGTTAACTTTTCAAAGGCGCATATATTTGTATTTATATTGGTGAACGAAATATTGTATCTTTTTATTTAAATTATAAATTACCATGTATTTTTATTAGCCTACCACAAACGTGATTAAAGTATGGGCTAGCTGCAGCAAATGGGTGGTTTTGTGTTTCCCATTTTGTTAAACTGCATTTATTTCTTGTTATTTGTAAGCTAATTGCTGTATAAGTCAATATAAGTCAATCAAAACCACTTAAAGAGCCCCTGTTATGCGTTTTTGAAAATGACTTTTCATGCAGTGTGTAACACAGCTCTAATTTAATGAAAACATCCAGCTGAGGTTTAAATCTAAAAGTGCATATTGTTTAAAACTATTGATTTTTTAGCAAAATATTTGACTCAGAGTCGAAAAAAACGAATTGAGTTGGGTTTGGATCTTCTTTTTGATCGCTTCGACATTGATACGGTACGTCATCAAATATGTACTTCCAGTTCTGTTAAAATGTGCACGTGCTTTCCTTCCACACACTGTCGCGGGCGCCGCCCTCCCTATTGCGCTACCTGGGTCGCCGTTATGGACACGCCAGCCCTGGCTGCAGGGAATAAAGGGTTAAAGTAAATTTTCACAACAACATCACAGTATAGCCAACCTAGAGCAGTGTTTGTTCCTGACATTTTTCAGATTTTTGATACACTAACCTATGCTGCAGCGTGGGATTTACCGGCCATTTGCTATTGAAGAAGCAGCAGAGACTATGGGACTTTGTCAGACTTTGATAGGGACTTTGTCAATAACTTTTACAGTTTAATTGGACCAGTTTCTTCTTTCTCCGGATCATAACATGTAAGTGTCATTAAAAGTGTTGCCTCATTTTGTGTAGTTTGAAAAATATGTGTTTAATTGTGTGTTGTAAATTGTAATCACTTAGCGTGGCTTGTGATCATGTATCGATTATAGATCAGTGCTTGTACTGTATCTCTCAGGTTAAATCTTTATGGGGCTGTTCACATATTGCTTCCAAAACCACGTTAATAACGTGACGCATGCTTTTTCTTTTACTGATTTTTAAGTGCATTTCTGGACTGGCGATCCTCTGCTGTTTGCCTTTGCTATGGCAACCAATAGCTGTTCCTCACACACATGGCGCGGTTAACTTTCAAATGAGTTACAATTTTTGCCACTGTGTGGATTAATACTGAATGTGTGTTGTTATTACTTGGGGTTAGGGCTAAGAGAAAAGCAATAAGCTGGTCTTTAACTGAATTAATTTATTGCATTCCTGCATTGGGCTTTCACATACTCTCTTTCTGCTATTTCATAGTCGTGGTGGGCTTTTCTCTCTGTCTTATGCTGAACACAGTCAACCAATCGCAACAGACTGGGTCATCGGACCAATCAGCACAGATTAGCTTCGGGCCAAGAAGGGGTTTGAGAACAAATGAATCGCTGAATGATTCACGTGAGAGTCGCTGGGATATTTAAGTAAAAATAAATGCACAAGACAATGGAAGTGTTTTTGACCTTACATGCATATCAACAGGTTGTTGGAGACCCCTAAAACCAAAACAGGAACTTTTTAATGTAAAATAGGGGACATTTTATTTCATTTAAGACATTTTTGAATTTTTTATCCACTTCTACGGTGGCCAAGAGAGCTGCAATTTAAGAAAACGCATGCAATTACAAAAAAACGCCAGCAAATTAAGAAAATATTTTCATCAGTTTAACAGCACACATGCTACAAATCCAGTGGCGTAGCGGACGGGCCCGCAGGGCACGCACCGCAGGGGGGCCCCGCGTGATTAGGGGGCCCCTCGTCGTCGCGATTTTCAATAATTAAAAATCCGGCAGGTCGGAACCAAAGTTCACAGGTCTGTGTTCTCTGAACACCTCTCAAGCGGTGGACTACTTCATTCTGATTGCTTGCCGCCAAACGTTGCCAACTTAGCGTTTTTTCACTAGATTTAGCGACTTTTCAGACCCCCCTAGCGACACATCTAGCGACTTTTTTGTGTGTTATTGGAGATTTTTTTAGACTGTCATTTGTCCATACTGTACCGTCCCTACTCTTCTCAACGAGCTGCGTGTGATGCCGCCGGCCCCTCCCCCGCCTCACAGCACTGACAGGCGGCCCAGTCAGTCCTCGTACAGCAGCCTCTCCCACCTGCAGCCCGAGAGCAGATCACCCCTCTGCGTACCGACGACAAATGATTTAGCACAGGCAGTGTGAAGGTATTTCCCTTGTACAGTCTAACCGATCTGCTTCTCCTTTATTTTAACAATTTAACTGGACCGTTTATTCTTTTCTTGTTCACAATCACAGATATTTTAGTGACAGTTTCTGAACTTGTCTGAGTTTATTACATATGAGAGATTACTGCACATTCACTACACATCTATAATGACATACTGTATTCAAACAGCAATAAATTTAGTTAAATAAACATGCATATATAAAGTGTAGTGCAATTATACCCCTTTAGTAACCATAGGCTGTTAAACAGAGACGGTAGAACGTGATGACGTCAGTGATATGCAAATTGACGTATGACGTACCCCCCCCACACACACACACTTCATCAGGGGGCCCCCCAGCGATCCCTGCAGGGGGGCATTTTGCGCTACGCCACTGTTCAAATCCTCACAATGCAAATGCATTTTTAAAAAAAAACCTGCAGCATGTTCACACAATGCAATAAAAATTCATAAAACACACTGCATTTTCTCACAAGTAGACCCAAAAATGTGATGGACTCACTCGGATGTGCCATAACTATTGTAGGTGACCTTTAAAAGGTGGGTTTTTGTTTAATTTAACATCCTGATTCTCGTGTCTTTTGTATTGTATTAGCCTAAATAACCATCACCTAAATAGCCGGGTCTGTCACATTTTAGGGTCCTCTTGAAACATTTCTGTTGTGTTCCATGCTATTTGAAAGTGTTGTGAGGAAATGCAGCACGTTTTTAAAAAAATGTGTTTGCATTGTGAAGATTTGCAGCACGTATACTATCAAACGGATGAAGATATTTTCTTAATTTGCTGCCGTTTTTGTAACTGCATGTGTTTTCTTAAGTTGCAGCACATCAGCCACCGTACACTTCAGATGTTGACAACTGTATATAATTTTACTGTAGGTAGATCTTATTACACTAGGTATGCTTAGGTTCGTTCTTTAAACATATTTGCTTTTAGATAGTTATTTTAAAATAACTTTTTAAACAAGTAAAATAAATAAATAAAAAAATAAATAAAGACTGTATGTCATGATTGTGTGCATATGACAGATTCAGCTGGACACTCTTTAAAAAGAGATGCCACAGAATCGTTTCTGGTTGCTCACACTTTTCGATGAACAGTGCTGAAAATAAACTTTTTAAATAGTTTACAGAACTTTTTTATATGCAATGCAGAAACGACTACAGAGGCCATGCTGGTTTCACAATTTCACATTGGAAGGATTCTTTTTAGTCATCACAACATTTTAAAATACCAAAACCACAACAGTAAATATGATAAATATCACCTGTATTGTGAGAACAAATACTTGCTTTTGACATTCTAATAACGCTCATTGCCAATTAAATATGCAAGTTATATGAAATCTTGTGTTTGGGCGAATAGCACATCAAACTGTGGCTACACATGTCCACTAATGCTATCACTACAGTTATCTACTGAATCTTTACTTACAGTACATCGCGTTTGCACTCCGTTGTTTGTGAAGAGAGATGAAGTAATCGGTGTAGAAATCAATCAATACACGCTAGCACTAAAACGTGAGTATTTCCGCGGTGACTAATCTAACGTTTCTGATTGGCTACTGGGATTACAAACTCAACAGAAACGTATGTGATTTGTTGAACTGCTCAACCTTGTGATTTTTCTAACCTTTCCTTCTTTTTAATTACGACAGTTATTTATGGATTTCAGTTAACTTTTTAAAGGGGCATTTATTTTAGTTATAAAGCTGAACGAAATATTGTATCTTTTTATTTAAATTATAAATTACTATGTTTTTATTAGCCTACCACAAACGTGATTAAAGTGTGGGCTAGCTTCAGCAAATGGATGGTTTGTGTCCCATTTTGTTTATCTGCATTTATTTCTTGTTATTTGTAGGCTAATTGCTGTACGTTTAATATTCTGAAGGGAATTTTCTCATTTTCAACACTGACAGCTAGCAGCAACATGTAAAATAAATTTTAAAAAAATCAGATTTTTTCATTTTAGGTTATATTTTTAGAAATTTGCACAGAAAAGTCATTATTTTGATTGCCAAATAGCAGAGTGTGTGTTATAAAAGACAACTGACAACTGCTGTGAGACTTTATGGCAACTGAAAAGGTAAATAGAGGTCAAACTGGTTTCCCAATAGCACAAACTAAATTAAAACAGTAAACCAATCTTAAAACAGAAATATCAATCTAGTGCTCTCCTTGTGACATACAGTACAGTGTCCTTCCAATGACAGATGAATCACTCTGGTTCAGTTACATTGGCAAGATATAATCTCAGTCCACACAACTGCTGTTACAACATTGCCACTGATTAATACGTCTATTAAACGATACCACTCACATGTGCCAGTAACATTAGTCATGTTTATGATGCCCTTTACGTTAAACTCAGTCTGCTAGCATTGTGGATGGAGGAGGGCTTCTAAGCTGCCACGCTTGTCTATTTTCTCTGGAAATGTAGGGATGGGGTTTTATGTTTTGTTGATGGTGTTGGAGAATATGTCCTAAAAATCGGTGTCCAGGGGATTCTTATTTGTTTATTTTCTTCCTTTTCTTCCAGTTCCCACTGTTCTAGTCTCAAATAGCCTACCGAGTCTTTTTTATTCCCTTCAATGTTCAAACCCAATAAAATAAGCCAGTGTTTGTGTTCAGAGTTATTATTTTCCTCATACTGACTTTGAATTACTGTTAAATTGGATGCATGTTGGAGCGTTGTGTTTGCTAACTTGATGCAAGCTTGTCCGGTTTGTCCTTTTAAAATACCTGATCAAGCCTATTGTTATGATTATGTCTTCTGATGTAAATATTACTGGGTTCTGATTGAAGAGGTGTTTTCAGAGATTTTTCAAAAACAAGTAAATTAATTCCATTCTCAGATTTAAAGGAATAGCTACTCCACTTTTTATGTCTTTGAAAATAGTGTAATTTTACATGAGCCCTAGGGTTAAACGGTTGAGTTTTACAATTTTTGAAACAATTCAGCTGATCTTTGGGTCTGGCTGGAAAACTTTTAGCTTAGCTTAGCGTATATTATTGAATCGGATTAGACCGTTAGCATCACATTTAATAAAAACCCAAAGAGTTTCAATATTTTTTTCCATTTAAAGCATGACACTTTTGCAGTTACAAAGTGTTCTAGAGCTGAGGATCTTTGCCCTAATCCAAAAGAACCTGACGGGTTCAGGCTTAATTTCTATAATTTTAGACAGGGTTAGGCCAGGCTTGCACTTATGCTCTGGCTTGTGCGGTAAATTAACGGTCATGTGATGCATTTCGATTAGCGCAAGAAAGTATTCAAATCGTTTGTTGCAACATCAAAACCCATTCCTGCAAAGGTAAAACAAATGATGACGGTGAAGTCAAAAAGAGCGTATTTTGCAGAGTGAGAAAATGTACAGGAAGCTGACAGGGAAAACGACAAGGTTACTCGCTACATTTAAACCGCTGTCATAGAAAATGAAACTGATGTTTCTGGCAGGTGGAAAATGAACAAAGAATCCTACCCAAAACTTGCAAAATTAAATCAATCAAATTATAAATGCCTAATGTGAGTATATAGGCTAATGTTGGCAATATTGTTTTATTATTCAGATTCACCTTATGGCTAGATTTTGAAGAGAAGTGGCAAAACAAATCCTGCAGAGTCTTTATTTTAATTTCGGTATTGCCAAATCATAACCTATCATTATTCATTAATTTTCTTGTCGGCTTAGTCCCTTTATTAATCCGGGGTCGCCACAGCAGAATGAATCACCAACTTATCCAGCAAGTTTTTTTATGCAGCGGATGCCCTTCCAGCTGCAACCCATCTCTGAGAAACATACACACACATTCACACACACACTCATATACTACGGACAATTTGGCCTACCCAATTCACCTGTACCGCATGTCTTTGGACTATGGGGGAAACCAGAGCACCCGGAGGAAACCCACGCAAAGGCAGGGAGAACATGCAAACTCCACACAGAAACGCCAACTGAGCCGAGGTTCGAACCAGCGACCTAGCGACCTTCTAGCTGTGTGACGACAGCACTACCAACTGCGCCACTGCCTTATTTTCTTGCTTTATTTTCATTTAATTTGCTAAGAAAAACTTATTTTTATTGGTGTCTTGGCCAATTCAAAGGCTAAGTGTGTACCTCGACCTATTTAGAGTTCTGAGATGTTACAATGTTACAGAGGACATATTTTTTTTCTTTGTTCCAACTTTTAAGTGGCCTATACGTTTGGTATGAATAAATTATGTAAAACACGAATAAACAACTCATCCTTGAAAAAAGCCAAAAGAGCTGTATGCATGTGCACATTTGAATAATGTCTGGTTGTAAATAAGTTCAAGTTTTTAAAAAGCTGTCAATCAAAATGTACTTGTCGGGCTCGGACCAATTCTGTCAGCTCTACCGTGTTCTAAGACCAAAAGAAAAAGTAAAATATTTTCTACACTGACTTGGCTTGGAACTTTACTCTCGTTATGGTGTAACAATTAAGGAACTTTGCTGCCGTAACTAAGCAACAGCACACTCAATGATATTATGCAGTGCTTGTTTACAATCAATCTCATTGGTTGGTGATAGTTTTGCGTGCAGTGATCAGCGAAAATAAATAATGGCATAGTAGCCAACCTGAATAGTATTATTTTTTCAAAATGGCAAAAAGACAGTCACACATATTTTCATCTTTTAAAAATCACAAATAAAAATGCGAAATGAGCCGGATCAACAGAGATCTCAAGAAGATGAAACTGCGCGAATGGATCAGGGGTGCATTTCCCAATACCATCGTTAGCCAATTAAGGTTGCAAGTTCCGTCGTTACAAGCATAGTTTGTTGATTTGCCGTTTCCCAAATCCATCGTTCCAAGGAACATTCGCAAACTGCGTCGCAAACTTCTGCGCTTGCAACTACACCTCTGGAGCTGAAGTTAGAAACATAGTTCCTGGCTGTGTTCTATTCCAGTTATCCCCCCTATGCCCTATTCATTTAGAACATTTTCATTCATTTTCTTGTTGGCTTAGTCCCTTTATTAATCCGGGGTCGCCACAGCAGAATGAACCACCCATTTAGAAAATTTTAACATTTAAACTTGGAATTATTAAAAATAAAACAGCATTAAGGTCATCTCTCTCATTTCTGCAGAGGTTTGTATGAGTCAAATTGTAAAGGTAGACTTTTCAAAAAATAAACAAATAATAAATAATATCCTACTTCATAGTAATAATAATAATAATTATTATTATTTTAATCATCATCCTCATCATTATTATTATTAAAGCAGGATTTTTTTTCATTTCTTAATAAATAATAAATAACAAATTTCATTTTTAATAACAGCCTCATTATTTATTTATTTATATGATTTAAGAATACTTGTTAACTTTTGTAAGTAATTTTATGTTAATTAAGAATAGAATAAGTAATATTCTCAATAATATTTGTAAAGGAAACACAGCCCTATATGTGTAATTTACATATATTTCAGTTTATTTGGAAAGCGCGTGTATGTTTTTACCCAAACTAATTTTGGATTTTTAAACAATGCATGTGCTTGTAAAACAATATAATTTGCACAAAGAAATTATGAAGTTCTTCTTTAAAGAAGTAGTTACTCCACCTCGTTTAGAGCATCATTATGAGCGTTTTACGTTACAACTAATGTGGTTCAAGAGATGGATCTGTGACAGAGAGACACTCGTCACTACATCTTTCTTTTCCCAAACGATGCATCGTACTATGATAGTTCAGCCGCGAGTAACATCGTTCGCACTCCAGGATAGTGGGAGACAGAAGCAAAGTGATCTCAAGTCAGCCAGAAGTTATGGCGAAAGAGGTAACAATGGGCTCTTCTTGATGTAGATTCGACTAAGTCATTTAATTATTTTATTCTCTTGGCACATAATAGTGAAGTGAACTGAATAGTGATTGTTCATATGATTTATGTTTATAGCTACGTTTTTATTGTCCATGACTTACCTATAACGTTACATGGCACAAAAATGTGATGCTCTTTTCACCGTTTAATGATGTTATGTTTCAGGTAAACTGAAATTGTTTGGTGGACAGTCACAGTAGTTCTTATTTTCTGATTTTGTTCTGGGAATTATTCATTTACAAATTAAACACTGGTTCCTAGTCATGTTTCACATTAAAAGCACCTCATTAGTATATGAAATAAGGCAAAATCAACTACTTGAAAGAGTAAAGTTTATTCCATTTCCTCATGTTGTCCTTTGGACATTCACCCCTCATATGTCTAATAGTTTAAACACATTTCATAAATAGAGTTCTTGTCATTTGTACAGAATAAAACCTCAGAAGTGAATATTAGAAAAAAAGGGAACAGAGAAATGGATCATGTGTGGATCGTGGGTTATATATTTACAACATACAATAGAAGAGGGAAGAAAAGTAATTCAAGAATTAATGAGCATCTACTGACACAATGTAACTGCAAAGCAACCTGTTAAATGACATGTTAACAGCACACACGGGATATTTTAAAGAGATTTATAAATATATTTGATGGTTTGCAAGCATGAGAATACATTACTCTCTAACCAGACAGCAGTTTTCGGCCCCAGAAACTGAGTAAGTGCATATGACTGGTGGTAAAGAAATCTGCCAAAACAAAAATCGGATACAGTCACTGTAGAATCGCAAAATGCAAACAATATCATGCGCTCTAAATCTGCTATGTAATCGTTGCTGTACACAAGGATATAATACAAATTAATCACAACAAAGATGATGCGAATACTGACGATCAGAAAAATACGGATCATTTTCTTGTTGGAAGAGAACCTGAGACAAGTTATGTGTTGATGCCAGCATACAATTCCCTCAAATGCGTTCATGTAAATAACCCCTTTCAGGAAGGGAAAAGGATGAAGATGTAAGTGGGCCCATATGATGTTTCCAAAAGGCCTACGATGATATGTGAAATGACTCAGGCATTCTTAAAAAAAAAAGGAGGGGAACAAAACACCCAAACCTCACTTGAAAATCAAAGTCATTGCTACACGTCTACTAACAAAAAGCAAAACACAATGTGAGGATTGTTCGTCTTCTTGTGTTTGATGTTCAGGATGGCATCATGGAAATCCTTTGCAGGCCCTGATTTAAATATTCCCCTTTTTTGTTCCTTTTCTCATTTTAGTTGTTGTTGATATCCTTGAGTGAACAGTTATTATCTTATCGTACATGTACTGAAGCACTTTACATGATGATTGCAAAAAGTGGCGCATAATCATATCAACCCAAGGCGGATGGAAATCATGTTCCAAAAGCATATCGTGACATGATTATATACAAACGTCGTCTAAATAAGATCATAATGACAATGTTTTGAAGACGTGATTTGAACTACAACCCTTGTTATATTGCATTTCCATAACTATATAGTCTTCTTTTAATATTCATCCCCTGTGCTCCAACAGTAAAGACGTATTGGCATGAAACATTAGCAGTCTTTCGATCGGAATAACATAGCAACATGTACAAATTAAAAACAGCTCTGAATGCATCATGCGGAAGTCCTGTGGCTTCGGAAATTGTGACATGTATCTTTAGAAAACTGATTTTGTTGATGTCACTGGAAATGTACTGTACGGGACGGCCCATTTAGTGCAGGTAGCATTCAGTCCGAACCCTTTATAACATCGCAAGGGTTCAAATGTAAAAAAATTCAATATGGCGTGCGAGCACGTCCGTAAAGTACATCAGAGCAAAGAAAGAAAAAAAAAGTCAAATTTTCCACTTGGCAACATGAAAAAATCGTGAAGGGCCAAAAAAACCCAACGGACGCCTGAGGCCTAATTCACATAATACAGCCAATAGATCAAGTTGAAAAGCGAGAAAACTGCGGGAAATATAATCCGTGACCATCGGTCGATGGCGTTCACGTCTGTGAGGTCAGGGATTTTGATTTTGAGCTGTGAAGAGCGTCTGCGTAGTCGCGGTTTCTTGGACTGTGCGTTTCTGTCCATGCTGTGCCGCGCTGTGCTCTGTTTGCGATACTGGATCCCTGAGTTATCGAACACCATTGAAGTGGAGTTTCGGGCCTCGCTGACGCTGGTGGTGATCTCGTTCCCGGCCACCTCGTTGTGGATCTCCAGGGTGGTCAGAAGAATATTTCCCTGGGAGTCCACCTGCAGAAAGAGACAATCCTGTTAATGTGACTTCTCTACTTATACATACAATGACAACTTTTGAAGGACTTTGAGAATGTTTATAAGACAAGTATGTGTTAAAGGAACACTCCGATTTGTTTTTGGAAATTTATAATAATAAATAATATCAATTATTTTTTATAAGTCATTCAGAGTTAAATAGCTGAGTTTTAGTATTTTTGAAACTTTTCAGCTGATCTTTGGTTCTGAAGTTTAGCTTCGCTTAGCTTAGATTAGCGATGTCGAACTCAATTCCTGCAGGACTGCAGCCCTGTGGAGTTTAGTTCCAGCCCTATTTCAACACACCTATCTGTAGGTATCAAACAAGCCTGAAGGACTCAATTAGTTTGATCAGGTGTGTTTAATTAGTGTTGGATCTAAACTGTGCAGAGCTGCAGCCCTCCAGTTTGACACCTGTGCCTAAGACCATTAAATCAGATTAGACTATTAGCATTTAACTCAAAAATTAACTAAGTGTTTTGATAATTTTTTTCTATTTAAAGCTTGACTCTTTATTAGGAACATGTGTAATAAAACTAAAAGAAACTGAAAAGTTGTTATTTTCTATGCCAATAAGTCTCAGAACTGTTTTGACGTAATAATCATGAACCTTTGCTGCAGTACTATGGCTGTTACAGGTGCAATGATATTACGCAGCATCTAAAAATAGTCCTTAAAACAGTGGAGTGTTCCTTTAAAACTATAAAAATTGTTTGTTTTTATTTTTTCTTTGATTGTTTTGTGTTGTATATAGTATATAGTCATTCATTCATTTTCTTGTCGGCTTAGTCCCTTTATTAATCTGGGGTCGCCACAGCAGTGTAAACCACCAACTTATCCAGCAAGTTTTTACGCAGCAGATGCCCTTCCAGCCACAACCCATCTTTGGGAAACATCCACACACACATTCACACACACAGTCATACACTACGGACAATTTAGCCTACCCAATTCCCCTGTGGGGGAAACCGGAGCACCCAGAGGAAACCCTCGCGAATGCAGGGAGAACATGCAAACACCACACAGAAACTGAGCCCGAGGCTCGAACCAGCAACCCAGCAACCTTCTTGCTGTGAGGCAACAGCCCTACCTACTGCGCCACTGCTTCGCCCCTAGTATATAGTCGTCTTTGTATTTAATTTGTTGATTTGATACATTGTATTTTTGTACATACATTTTTGGACACTGTATATATATATATATATATATATATATATATATATATATATATATATATATATATATATATATATATTATATATATACAAGTTATTTGTAGTTTCAGGCCTCTAATGCCTCACAGAGGGCGCACTTTGGGTTCAATAAATCGCATCCTGTTAGAAAAGTCTTGCATTATACATCCATTATACATTGCAGTCTATCATTTTGCATTGGCTGTCAAGAACTCGCAAATGTTTATAGACTGAACATGTGAAACACACACGCTTCACTGTTGTACACTGTTTTAACACGCGTGCTGTACACTGTTTTAACAAAATTAACTTTTTAAAATTTGAGTTTAGTTGATAACTGCACCATGAAAACCATTTTTAAATGTTTGCATATTTGGTCCACCAAAACACTGCTGTGTTAATAAACGACTAAAGAGTATTTTAGTTTTTAAGTTCAAAATGCTATTAAGTAAATGTCCCCTAAGTGAGCAAACCACATTACATATCGTGGTCAACACAATCAAGTCTTCTCACTGAAACTTTGTACTTTTAAGCAAATTGAAGACCTTTGTACCCCTCAAATGTCACCTTACTAATTTGACTGCCGTTCCACTAAACCACAGGTGTCAAACTCAGTTCCAAAAGGGCCGCAGCTCTGCACAGTTTAGTTCCAACCCTAATTAAACACACCTGATCAAACTAATTGAGTCCTTCAGGCTTGTTTGAAACCTACAGGTAAGTGTGTTGGAGCAGGGTTGGAAATGAAAGCTTTAGCGAAGGTTCTACCAGGAAGACTGAGATGTCACGTCATTCATAATAATTATCTCGTCAGCCTATAACAACCAAGCAAGCCATGTATAAAAGCTCATCTAAACAATCTGTTTCGCTGTATTCAGGTGACGTTGCGGAAGTTTCCCTCCATCCTCCCCACCACCACCACCAGGTTGGCCTCGTCTCCACTCAGGGGGTTGGCTTCGCCCTGCCTTCATCTTCAGGCAGGATCTGCCAGCTCATCCAGAGTTCTGCACTATAGACGGGGCTTACGCCAAAGAACTTTATGAAAGGACCGTAACGAACTCTCATTCATGCAAACAATTCACATTAAATGTTCAAACGATTATCTGCCTCCTAGAGTCTTTCTGGTAGAACTAAACTGTGCAGGGCTTCGGCCCTCCTGGAATTGAGTTTGACACCCCTGCACTAAACGGTTGCTTATGTTTTGACATTTTAAAATAATGACTGGTAAAGTCATTTAAAGAATGGATGTTTTAAATAATATTTAATAATACTACACAGCATTGTTGGTTTACAAAAATAATCAAACAAACATAATACTGTTGCACTACTACACTTGATTTTGGTTTTATTGTAAAAACAAACAAACATGAAAACATGTTAAATGAGAATCTGAAATATTTTATGGCATACTTTAATATATTAAAGAAGATTTAGAATTCCAAAATGTTTTATTTTTAATATATTTTATAACACTTCATATTTTCAGATTTTTCATCATGCTACTCACTGCGTCACCGTGATGCCCATATCATATTCATTCATTTATTTTCTTTTCGGCTTAGTCCCTTTATTAATCTGGGGTCGCCACAGCGGAATGAACCGCCAACTTATCCAGCATATGTTTTACGCAGGGGATGCCCTTTCAACCGCAACCCATCACTGGGAAACATCCATACACACTCATTCACACATACACAACAGACAATTCAACTTAACCAATTACTCCAAAGGGAAAACATGCAAACTCCACACAGAAAGGCTGATCCAGCCGAGGCTTTAACCAGCGACCTTCTTGCTGTGAGGCGACAGCGCTACCCACTGCACCATCATGCAGCCCCAGATTTTTCATAGTATATGTATTAAGTTTGTATTTTTTTATTTTTCTTTACCATAAACTGACATATCTACCATTTAGTAAATGTTGATATTTTGGAAATTATGGGATGTGTTGAAAAAAATGCATTGACTGTGTTAACTAGCGACATTATGAGTTTTTCTTGGTGGGGTAGATAAAGGCTTACCACAAATGTTTCTCAGCGCATATTTTATAATTATTAGTAGTATTATTTATCTGAACCTGAACTTATCTTGACAAACTACCCACCAAGCAATTTCAAGAGTTCACACTTAGATATGCTTGGCGTTAATAGCAGGTTTGGCATGCTGTCCTAGGAGAGAACCCTGAGCTCTGAGATAATTGAGCCCAAGGACCCCACCTGGTCAATAAGCGTAAAAAGAGGGTCAGAGAATAGGTCTTAAAACTCCCCTTAGAAAAGTGAGGAAAAAGAGGAGATGGGGTGGAAGGGGGGATTTTTCCAGAATGAAGATGATGCAGTAGGGTATAATTGGTCTATTTAATGTAAGCTTATATAGATCTGATTGGATTATTACTCATCACTGATAAGAACCAGCCGTGCTCGATCATATCACATGCTCCTCTTGAAATTAGTTCATGAAACTTCACTATGTGTTTGTAAGAGATCGAATAGATGTTCAAAGATGTCCCTCAAAGATGTTCATAGATGTCCCTAAATGCATATATAAATGCTTATATATCATATGCAATTTTCATGTATGAACTTAATGTGGGGTGACAGTTAAAAGGTTAATTTTTAAAACACCCCATGGCAGATTGTGGTACATGTCAGCTGTCAGTAAAATATTTATTTTTTTCCTAAATTTAACATAACTATAATAGTAATAAATGATAAAAATAAAAATAACATCACACAAACTTCATTCATTTTCTTTTGGCTTAGTCTCTATTTCAGAGGTCACCACAGCGGAATGAACCGCCGACTTATCCAGCATATGTTTTACGCAGCGGATGCCCTTCCAGCCACAACCCAGTACTGGGAAACACTCTCATACACCACGGACAATTTTAGTTTATTCAATTCACCTATAGCGCATGTTTTTAGGGAACCCGGAGAAACCGGAGGAAACCCACACCAACACGGGGAGAACATGCAATCTCCACACAAGAGTGTCAACTGGAACTGTCAGAATTCCAGCAACCTTCTTGCTGTGAGGTGACTGTGCTAACCATTGAGCCACCGTGTTGCTGATCACACAAACTTTTCCTCCAATAAAATAATTAAAACAGCAGTAAGGAAGAAAAAAACATTGCTACACGACAGAAGTAATTGGTATTGTGCTGAACAACAAGTTCAGGTTATTTCTCAAGAGGAGGTTCCTCCGTGAGATTAATTGTTTATTTACTATTACCTCTGTGTCTCTGCAGTAATAAATAATTCAGAAATACATTCTTGGAAAAATATCATTACAGTTCAGGCTCTGGTCATCATCTTGGTCAGTGTTTGTGAAGGAGAGAAACAGCAATAGAAGTTGAGCATTGTTTTGTTATGTATTGATGTATTGTTGTGTTATGAGATCATGTGCACTGAACCAGAATGTTCAGCAGAATGAGGGACATCAGAAGTGGATTTCTGGTAACCTGACTGACCTTTCAGATGGACCAGAACCCACACCATTACATATGGAGATAGAAAACAGCAAGATGACACAAAAGTATGATATAATTGATGATTCAGTCTCCAAAATTGATGTGTCGGAATAGTAAAACTTGTTGAGAAAGAAATTTCAGAGTTTATAAATCATAAATTATAAAATGAATTTACACAAATAATATAAAATAAAATAAGGCGACATGGTGGCTCAGTAGTTAGCACTCTCGCCTCACAGCAAAAAAGTCACTGGTTCGAGAGTTGGCGTTTCCATGTTTGTGTGGGTTTCTTCTGGGTGCTTCGATTTCCGGAACAGGTGAACTGAATGAACTAAATTGTCAATACTGTATGTGTGTGGATGATTGTGTATGGATGTTTCCTAGTGCTGGGTTGCAGCTGGAAAGGTATCCGCAGTGTATACCATATGCTGGATAAGTTTGTGGTTCATTCTGCTGAGGCGACCCGTGATTATTGAGGGATTAAGCCGAAAGAAAATAAACGAAGGAATGAAAATAAAATACAATGATGGTTTATGCACTAACACAGAATCTCTCTGTAACTAACACTGTGTCTAGACAGCATCAGTGGTCAAGTCTGGTATGGGCACTGTATTATCTGGCTGTCTTCTACCAAGTGATTCATACCTGCACACTCAGCCTTTGACATTAACAAAAAGAAGTATGGGAAGCATTTTCTGCTTCCTTTAAGTTAACAAGCCAGTGTCCCTTTTCTAGAACAGACCTATGTTGAGAAACAATGTTTTGCATTGAATGAGAGGTAAACTGTTGCTAGGACTCTTACAAATGTTGACAAAACATGCTGGAACTTACACCCACACATACACAAGCACGCACAGACATGCACACACACTCACCCCTCGTGAGTGACGGTGGCCTTGTACCTGATTGGACTGTTTAACAGATGATGGCTTGCAGTTTCCTCCCTCTTGAACAGACTGGCCAGAAAAAAAACACAAACAACAGTTTGTTCTTCATTGAGCTTTAGAAACCTTTAGTCAACTTTAGTTAGAATTTTTTAATCTCATTACAAAAGCAGCGACACATCCCAGCAAGTAGAGGTCTATGTGGGACTTATTTTTTTAGTCGCACTCCAGCCCGTTCCCGCCAGGATTTATTCTGCACCGACCGCTCCTGCCATATTCAGTCTTTGTTCACCCACTGTCCGCATAGAATAATTTTCTATCCGACTTGACTGTTCCTGCTATATTTAGATCTGATTTCCAAAATCTCATGTTTAAATTGGGTACTACCAAAAGAGAGAGATAACAGATAAAATTGTAGGTTGTGCAAGGATTGTAGGCTAAATGTCTGTTTTGTTTACCCCTATGAGACATGAGTGCTGCCTTAAGGCTGATTTATACTTCTTCGTCAAACGCCAGCGTATGCTACGGCGCTGACGCATAGCCCTTCGCCGTGGCCGTCGGTGTCGCTGACGTGCACCTCTCAAAAAATTTAATTACACGTCGCAACGACGCGTAGCGCAAGCTCTGTGATTGGTCGGCTTGGTAGCGCTGACGAGTCTGGGCGGGGCCGAGAGCCGTGTGAATGGTGCGAGCCTGATGGAGCGATTGTTTACAAGTGTGGAGTCCCGTGAAGCAGCTCCGGATGGAAAGTTTTGTTTTGTGTTTACCTCATAGTTAAAGTTGTTGCATGTCCACCTGTTCCTGCCTCAAAATGAGCGAGTTTGAGCCACTTGTACATCCCGGAAGTGTTCAGGAAAAGCAAAACAGCAGCGAAGAAACTCGACACAGAGGAACATTTACACCTCACTGCCAACTAGCATTTCGGAAGTGTTAATGCAGACCAACAGAGACAGTGCGCAGAAGTATACTGTAAATGCACAGCTACGCGCGTTGCATGCGCCGTGGGTTACGCCGGTCACTTGACGCAGAAGTGTAAACCAGGCTTTAATCCTTCCAGTCTTATAAAGACTTCCAGTCTTATGCAACCAGCTCGGGATCGCCTCCATCAACCCAAACCACCAACCCCCCAACCCCCACCCCCACCCACCCTTTAGTTTAGGATTGCCTTCAACCCAATCGGATGTGCCCAGTGGTGAAGCAGACGGTGCCCCAAAGCCGGGGGTCCAACACCCCCCTTCCTACTCTTCAGTTTGGGATTGCCTACACACCCCAACATTTCTCTCCCTCCCGTGTTTCAGTGTCCTGAGTAGTAGATGGGTGCCGTGGACAGCTGTTGACTTGCAGCACTGGTTGGTTTTAATAGAAACCCATCTTTAGAATTCCAAAATGCATGTCGCTGATCGGCGCAGCGCATCCAGTATGCGACCCCCTTGACTGCTAAAAGGTAAATCTTTAAGATATTATCACATCGCGCAAAGGGTAATCTTTCTCCATTTGCGTCTATGACACATGAAAAAGACTTCCTTAACTTCAGACTTGCCTGATGTGGGTTTCCTAACAGTAAACTGACCGTTTTCTAAAGCAAGCTAAACGTCTTTCAAGGACAGCACATCTTCACTTTGTTTTGCCACGGTAAAGCCTGCTCTAAGGACCGTTATGCAGATGATGCGTGCACAGACTGTGCTAATAAAATGCACGTGCAAAGCACTGTTTCATGCGTTCAGCATGTGTAACAGTCGTGAACGCTGGCTGTACAGATGCTCATTAAGAATAAGGAAATCACAAATATGCTGTTCCGAAATATTGTCGGGACTCAGGAGCGATATTGTTAACCCGCCCGCTCCTGCTCAAATTACACCAGAGTCACCAACCGCTACTGCATTTTATTCCCACGCTGCAAGAAATCTGGTCGGGTCCCGTGGTAATGCAGACGTCTACCAGCAGGTACAGAACTTCAGATTGATGTTGTACCCCAATGTCATGGAGACGTTGCATTTTGTTTGGAAGTGAAAATCAGGTTGACGTCAGAACCCAATGTCAAGCTGACGTCAGTGTCCAATGTTTAACCTAAAATCAACCAAATATTAACGTCTAATGAGGTTACAGCTTGATGTTGTGTGGACGTTACCACTATAGACGTTGGATTTTGGTTGCCATACCAGATGAATAAATGTCATTATTTGACATCAATATGACTTTGGTTTAAGATGTTGTCTCAACGTTGCATTTTGGTTACTTCCCAACACAACCTAAAATCAATCAAATATCAATGTAATTTGACTTTGTTATTAAATGTTAAAATAATGTTGTCTTTAGACGCTGACTAGGCATTGAATTTTGGTCACCTGACATCATGACCTAAATCTAACCTAATATCAATGTCTTATGACATTGTTTGCCTGTTGGGATATTTCAGGACATCATGGTTGTTGATATTAATATGCAAATGTCAGTGACCATGTTTACAGATGTTTCTCTAATGTTCATATGATTACCATTTGACTTTTTTGAGAATTAAAATATTATTTGGGGGGAAAGTACAGTATACAATACAGTCATTCTCCTCACTGGCATTGCAAGATAATACACATGATTTTTACCTTGTTGCCGTCATACTTGTTGCGGTCATTATTGGCTTTCTCAGCTTTCTCAGCCAATTTCTTCTGCATCTGAGGCCCTCGTCCAAAGAAAATGTAGTTGACGAAAGCGTATTCCAGCAGAGCCAAGAAAACAAAGACGAAGCAGCCCATCAGATACATGTCTATTGCTTTGACATATGGAATCTTCGGTAGAGTTTCTCTCAAGTGGGTGTTGATTGTGGTCATGGTCAGCACAGTGGTGATACCTGTATGGAAAAAATTGGATCTATTAATCATATTATTATTTAACCCTTGTGTACTGTTCAGATTGACTGTCCTTTTATGTTTGGACCTGTTTTAGCTTATTTGACTTCCATTATAATGACATTTTTTGATTGCAAAGTCATGACACCATTTCACACAGTCTTGATGAATTGTCCAGTTTTTTTTCAAAGCATTTTCCCAAAATATGTGTCAAAATAAGATTTGTCACCAAAAATCATTCCATTTGCTGGAACACAGAGAACGTTGCGGTCAAATTAAGACTTAGAATCACCTCAGAGTGAATAAAAACAAAAAAAAAAAAACAAGAAAAAAAATCAAGTTTCTAACATTGCTTACATGTATTTTTAATATAATACTAACCATCCATTGTTAACCATCTTTAAAACGGCAGTGTAATATGGTTTGAATCAATTTCTACCATCACAAACATGTTATTAATCCAGTCAGCTTGTTGTTTCTACCAAGGAATGTTAATTTTTAGAAATGCTGTTTAGCTGATGTGTGTAAGTTAATTATGTGTCTGACATTATTGACAAAAATACAGTACTGTACATAAAAGGATTACTTTAGATATATCAACATAGTATAATTCACTCTTCCTTCTATTCTTTGAAATCTGTTTCTGGTTCAACATATATGGTTGACTTAAATGAATATTGCCCCTTGCCGTTGTGTACTATGTTTAGCACTTCAGCTGAGAAAATGAAAGTGGATCAGGTAATCCGAGCTGATGTGGAGGCGGGGACTAATTTGCATATTCAGGAATCCACATGCACTAATGAGGTAAGAGTTATATTCATGCCAACTAAAGGCCTTATTTTCATTGGAATTTTAAATATATTAATTTGTTGTGATAGCAATGCATCCAGCTTTTTAATTAAATTGCTGAGTGATTAAAACTTGACACAATTACAATTATTATGCTTAACCCTTGTGCACTGTTCAAATTTGTGACCCTTTTGTTATGTTCGGGATGAAAACATCCAATGATTTAAACTGCAGTAAAAATGCATCAGATAAATATTTGTTTTATTTTTTATTTTTTGCTTTAATCTGTTAATCAACCTCATTCTTGATTAAAAACTACAAAATTGTTTAGACATTTACAGGATTTTAACTCTTTAATTGGCAAGTTCACAAATTATTTCACAGATTTGGTGAAAAACACACACAAAATGATGTTTTTTCAATATAAAAAGTAATTGTGGACTGCACTTTTTTTAACCTTTTATCACAGTCGTGGACATGTGAATGATTAATGTATGATTGGCTTTAAAGCATTGTTAGATTTTCATTTTTTCTCCCTAATTTATTTTTTGACGCTGTTTTTGCCACATTGACTTCCATTATAACCACATTTGATGGTGCACAAATAAACACTTTCTGCATAGCGCACTTTCTTTTTATTAACTTCATGTAGTTCTGAGAAATAAGATGCATCATTTGATTTTCTCAGACACAATAAGATAAGTGTGCAAAGGTCACTCTCACACTCTCACAGACACACTTCTATTTGCTGTTATACTGCATAAAAATCCAGATTTTTTTTTTTGCACAGTCCAATCTAAAGAGTTAATGGTGCCAACTGATGATCAACAGTAAATATTCCAAATATGATCTCTTCTCAACAGGGAAAACCACCAACAATCAAAAACGCGTGATTATATGGTGTCATGGTTTGTAATAAAAAAATGTGGTTATAATGGAGATCAATGGAGATTGGGCAAAACAGCCTTCTTTGACAAAAGAAAATTAGTCAAAATGCAATGAATTAAAAGCAGTGTTGTTGCACATGTCCAAGACTTTGATAAAAGGTAAAAAATAAAAAATAAAATAAGTCCACAATTACGTTTTATATTGAAAACATAAAAGTTTTTTTCACCAAATCAGTGACATCATTCATAAATTTGGCAATTAAAGACCTGTAAAACCCTGTAACTTTCTAAGCCATTTAGTAGTTTTGATCAGAAATGAAGTTGATAAATCTCAAATTAAATAAACAATTTAAATAATTTTTTATCTAATGCATTTTTACAGCAGTTTTATTCATTGGATGTTTTCATCCCAATCATAAAACGGTAATAAATTTGCCCACAGTTTTTTTTTATTTCAAAGCATTTTCTCCAAATATGTGTCAAAATAAGAATTGTCACCGAAAATCATTCCACGAAAAAAGTTATGGCCAAATTAATACTCAAAATCATCTCAGAGAGATGACACATCCACAACAGTACATATAGGGTAATACACATACTTATTCACTTCACACACATATAAATGACAGTTTTCAAATACAAATCCGTCATTTTTGATGTGTTTAAAAAATAAACCACACGCACTGCATGGATTTAAAATATTTACATATTGCTTCAGCATTTATAAAATAAAATAAATTAAATGATGGTCAATATACAAAAGGAACAATTAAAGCATTAAAAAAGAGGTGAAATAGATAAAAACACAAATTTTGATATTTGGACTTGGCTTTTCATAGTCTTTTTTCAGTATAATAAAAAGAAAGTATTTTATTGAATAATCCAGATAGTATACATTTTTGTTGTCAGTAGATTTTAATTGCAATGCATATTTGTAAAGGAACTGTTTCCTCAAAATGTTTTTTTCCTCATGCACTGAGCCATAAATTTCTACTTTAACATCACTTACATACACTAATCTTCATAGCTTTATGCATATCTCTATTCTGAAGATTTTCAGTATCACATGATTCTTCAGAAACAATTTTATATGCTGATTTGGTGCTGAATAAAATAAAGTAAAATAAAATAAGGAGAAATAAACTGAGGATTAGTAACTAATGAGAAATGTTGAATGTTCGGTTGATATATCTGTGAACAATCTCACCATATGGTCTATGAAGTCCTGCAAACTTTGAGGCTTCCACGCGCAGTCAGTCTCAGTACAACCAAGTGTAACTAATTTGAAAGTACGAGCTTATGGAAGGCAGAACACAGTGACACTGAAATCTGCAGGAAAGGACTCAGCCAGGGATGAAAGCGCTCGCGTTTGACACCTCTGTTCCAACGCCCACCAAGAATCTGGACTCTGAGAATGAGTGCTGTCACAATGTTTAAAATGCCAGATCCGAGCCCTGCTTGGTAAATGGAATTACACAACCACATCACCCTCAAATCTAGCTATGAATAATCCACTTATGCCTGGTTAGCTTTTTAACTGATTGAAATATCCATAAGTAAAATGCTGTTTTCTCCTGTTTTCTGCACCTTTAATTGCCACAGCACTGGATCCTTTTGTTTATTCTGCATTATGTGAGTACTGACCTAATTAGGCGATTCTATTGGATTCATTTGTTCTGAGGCTAGATCTGAGGAAATCGAGAATAACATACAGGCTATAAAACAGCATGACTGATCAACTTGGCCACAGCTGAAGAGAATAGATCAGCACTGTTGTTGTTTTTATGTTCCCTTCCTCGCTTCCCCAAAAGCTATTCATATTTAATAGAATGCCTTATATTATGGATTGTGTTATATAAATAGAAAAGTCAATAGCAGTTTTTCTATTTTCTATGCATTTTATTGATTCTGTGCTGTGATGCTCTATTCTGTTTCTACTGTGACTCTATCCTGAGTCACTATGACTGCGAGTTCAGAAAGGAGCGATACTCCAACTGCTCAAACACCCACTCAGATATGTGCATGCACACATACTAGTATACATGGTTTACAGGGACACTTAATATGGGTAATGTTATTAGGTAACATCAATAGGTAAAAACAGCTAATTATATGGCCCTATACCCCTAAACCCAGCCATCACAGGAAACAAGCGGCAAAGTTCAAAAACCTCATTAAATATGATTTTAAGCATACTGAATTACAGGGACATTAAACAAACACTGATAGAGTACAACTATGTCAAACCGATGTCATTATACAACTGTAAAAAATGCAGGGTTCCACACAATTTAATCACGCTGTCCCAACACAAACTGATTGAGTAAACTCAACATTTTTAACAAATTTATGTGGATTGAACATAAAAAAACTTAAGTTGTCCCAATAGAATCGCAAGAAGTGTGTTGTTTCAGCTCATTTTATTTAAGTAGTTTGATTGAGCAAAAAAATATTTCTTTGAGTGAACTTTGTGTCATTTTGAACCATAAAAACAATCACACGCAAACACACACACATACAAACACAAGAACACAAATATGCTGTTCAAACTCCCAAATGTAATATATCAAACATTTTTAATCTGCAATTATTGAGAGTTGATATGCTGCCAAATGACATTGCACGGATTGTATAATGTCAGTACATAATAACCGGTTATGATCTATTACTGAACCGATACCAAATTGTCCCCATCTGCATCGCGGTGCATTGAACAATTAATTTTGTTAGCTACCTCTTTGCAAATAATTTTGAGCAAATTTGTTGGTTAATCTTCATCAGCTCCATGCAAACGGCGATGTTCGCAAGATTGCACTGATGAATTAAAGTTTTGGTAACTGCCACTGAGTTACTATGGTTACTACTAATGTTTGAGGAAAGCCCATTTTTTTTCAAACTGTGATCAAAACTGACTAACTTTTTTATTGCACACCTTTTATCCTATATATATATATATATATATATATATATATATATATATATATATATATATATATATATATATATATATATATATGCTTTTTGTTTTTTAGTAAATGAGGAATCAAATCAAACAGTGAATCTTAATCTGTTGTGTTGACTGTTTTTCCCAACCCAGGGTTATTCTGAAAAGTAGTCCTGTGGATGTTTCTGGTGACCGTGAAATACATAGCCGGAGGTAAATATGGCTGCATTAGATTTTTTTAAGAGAACTCTATGGGGTGGTGTGACGGCGTTCCTTACGGCGCTTGCCGGCCGGCCGCTCATCTCCGTGTGGAGGGCTTTCCCGCTCCAAACAATTTGTCCATTTAGCTCGTCGTGTATGTTGGTGGACCCGAAGCACAGAGAGAAGCTGACCATGACGACGTCAACCAGGTTCGAGTCTGGGGAGCGGTTCCAGAAATCAGGTAAGAAAACACAAAAACAAAATCCAAAAAAATAAAGCGAACAAGTTCATAAAAGTACGAGAATGTGGTCAAAATCCGAAAACGTGGTAAAAATCAGACGAGGGCATTTCTTTTTCTGGACGGCTTTTGTAAATCGTTGTTGATTGGGTTTAGGAAAGAAGGTGGGTGGGTCAGCCGATTGGCCGGCCACACGGTCAATGATTCTGTCATTCAGAAAGACGGAAGCTCGTTCGACAGGGGCCTCTGGGGGGGTTTATGTGAGAACAGCGCGGACACGAACGGTGCTCGCGAGAGACGTACAAGAAGCGAAAAAGCGCGCACAGCGGCCTCTCGCTGATTCTTAAAAACAAAAACTGCAAAAATACATACCTACAGGTATGTATTTTTAATATACGTGTGTACCGGACATATTTTGCAGTTTCCAGAAACGTCCTCGGGACTACATTTTCAGAATGAGCCTGGGTTGGTTTTTCCTCTCCTCGTCTACTCATACAACGATCACTTTTGCAGGCCTTTTCAAAACTGGTGAGAAGTAACCACTGCTGATATATGAAGAATTATTTCCTTGAAACTATGGCTAAAATAAAATGAAATAAACTTTTAGCTTATAAAATGTCAAGTAACAAAAAGGGTTTTCATTTCATGGTAATAGTTTAACAATAACACTGTACCAACCTGACAAAATGGGCAGATCCAACATTTTTTTTTATTATTGTCAAAAGCTTTTTTAACAACCCAATAACTTGTAAACATGAATTTGTTTCCAAGCAGACTGATAAAAACCTGCATGACTTAACTCCCACAACTTGCGATAAGTCAGCCAATCAGATTGGAGCTTGCCAGATTGAGAAAGTGCTTTCCAGTTTTATGAGCAATATGCATCAGTCAGATGGTCAGCGAACAGACTGTGGGCGTCTGAGGACGTGCCGTCTGAGAGTGAGACTAGTTGTCACAAGCTTATTGTAACTTACTGCTGCTTTTCAAGGAGATCTTCTTATGAATGGCCTTTATGTAATAAAATCAAAGACTGTCTGAAGTTAAATCAAGCTTTTTTCTTCAGTGGAGCAGAAAATCTTATTGTTGTGTGATGTGTTTTGAGAGTTACACTCTTAAATTGATTCTTTACTGGTATTGATAGCTCCATAAAGAATTTTTTATATGCAAGAAACATTTGAATACTTTATAGTGGAGAAGGGCTCTTTAGATTAGGAGACTGTCAACTGTGCTTTTTGGTTCTTCTTGGCACTATAGGGGAACATTGTAAAAAATATATAAATTTCCAGTTGATTGACTACATTACACAAATTGCAAATATCTTGTTGTATAACAGCTATTCTAAAATGTGTATTTTTTATATTTTTCATTTAATTAAATATCCATTAATTTGCATACATTTCAATCACAAAAATCTAAACATTGGATAAAGTCTGATCATTTAATTATTTATTTATTTATTTAATTTATTTATTTGACATGTTTGGCTATTTCCCTACTTATTAATATTGTTTGGCTTATGTTTAGATTGTTTAGATTGTGTTCACCTCTTTTTATCACTCCATAATTCAAAATCTTGTATATCATCAGGCAAATTATAAATTATAAAATCTTTAGACTACAGATACTATTAAAACTATAGATATTGGTGTAAGTGCCGCTGAAGCTGAAATGAAGATTTATGGCTTAGTGCACTCTGGAAAATGTATTTTAACTTTAAATAGCAAGAGTTCGTGCTGCCTTAAAATTTTAAGTTTACTTCACTTAAATGGTGAAGTAAAACTGCACAAAAACTACCTAAAAACTAAAGCAGGTAAACACACATCCAAATTTAATTTAAGTAAAAGTATTACAATAAATAAATAATGCATATAATTACAAAACGCATACACATATATAATTACAAAACATATACAAATACAATTTTGAAGGGGATTTATTACAATAAAAAAGAATTATTAGCTTTCATTTGGAAATATTTGTAATATTTAGGCCAATTCCCAATTCTACCCCTTCCCCTTGTTTTGCGCATTCACGTGAAGTGGTAGAGGTGTCCCAGTTCTCTTTAGCTTGAAGGGGAAGGGCTTTATACCCCATGAAAGGGAGATTTTTCAGGACCACACTTGAAACCAAAGGGTAAGAAAATTTCCCTGAATACACCACAACCGCAGCATGGCTGCGCACGCCACGGACGTCAGGAGAATCAGCTAAATTTCCCTATCTATAATCCCTAATAATAAGTCCTGTATAGTAAGTAGTCCCACATCTGACACTGGAAAATTCTGTCAGAAAAATCTAGTGGCTGAGAATGAGCTTTTTACAGTGTGTGGTATAATGTTAATGTTGTTTCCTTGTGTTTTTATAGATGAATATGGCCAGGGTGTAAATGCACAGTACAGTTATGAGCTTTTTGCCACATTATATCATTATAACATGATGATGTTGCCTTCAGTTATTTCCTGAGGATCAATACCAAAAACATATTGCAACTGGAATAGTTACAGCAGTCGTGATCGCCGATCTCATATGAAGCAAGAGATCGCGATGACATAATGACGTGTGCATGTGCTGTAGTGGTGCCCCATTTTGAAATTTGTAAATTTGAAGCCCTTCCCCTTCACACTCTGTTCCAAGGGCCAAGGGGAAGGGGTGTGGGTACAAAAAGAGAATCAGTATTAGGCCTTAAAGGGTCACGAAACACCAAAACACATTTTTTGAGCTGTTGACAGTCGTATATGTGTCCCACACTGCTAAAAACACTATTAGGACACCTATATTTCACTAAAAAGTGTAAATTGGTTGTTTTTGCGTTATTTTAAGCAAATTCGTACTTCCTGTTTGAAACGAATTTTTGAAGCTGCGTCACGGTCATGACATAATAGTGTGTATTCCAGCGTGCAGACTGGACGTCTGTGTCAGAGTGTGTCTTATTACGTCTTACAGTGTGATACATTAATGCATGAGTAAGGCTTGGGTTAAACCAATCAGCGCACTCTATTGTGCAACTTCATTAATATTCATTAGTATCACCGTGTTTTCAGGACAGAGACGCCACGTTGTGTTGGCAAAACAAGCGTGAAGTGTTGCTTTTATAGTTTGCTGCAGTTAAGTTTCGTTTTCATTTTCTCTCTGTGAGAGCTCAGACTCACGTGTGGATTACAGTGTACGCGACGCGCGACAACAATAACTTACGTGTCTAAGGAGGATTATTGTTTACCTGAGAGCTGTTCTCATCTGCAAACGCTGAGATCTGGAATCGTTTGTAGTATTCTCTTCATAAAGACGCGGCTCTAGTTGCTGGTGATTGTCCTGTCTCTACAGATTTGGTAAGTGAGCGACCAGTGCTCTTTGTTTATTCAGTTTGTTCGTATCTAACAAACTATTGCACAGAGTGTAAACACGTTAGCACCACAACCAAACTTTAACCTCGTGTAGGGTTTTTACCGCATTTAGTGACCGGAATAACACGCGCGGCTTTCTGACACTACCTGTCGTGTGCATCTAAGTTTCTGGGAAATGCAGAGGGTTTTTTTCTCTCATTCGCCGTGCGGTATCAAACATTGCATGAAAAATACACGCTTAGAGCAGTTCCTCAAATCAAATATCTCGTTTGTCGCGAGGGGCTTGAATGAATTCCCTGAATGAAAGAGCCAAACTGCAGTTAAAGTCCACCATTTAATAATTTGGCTAATAATTCGACTACAGATGTCCATGTAGGTTAAACACCATCACATTCTCCTGTATGTATGTGTGTGTGTGTGTGTGTATTTTGACTCTGAAACTCGCGCGTGCCCAAATCGACACTCCCACACCCTCCCACTTTAGTTCCTCCGACACTCCCCCCTAAACAGAGCTGGACACGCCCACTTTTCTGGCTTTTTCCAAAGAAGAGGTGTGAAAACACCCTGCTGAAACGAGGGGGTTTCATGGCCCTTTAAAGCTCCGATGTTTGAAGGTGTTGAGTTAGCCAGATAAGTTAACATAACTCAAAATATTATGTTGTGATAACTAATAGGCTCAATCACAATTTTTTCAGTGCGGGAGAAAACAAACAATTTTAAGAAAAATACCTCCATTGTTCATATCTACAGACAAAAAATGAAGTATGATAAAAGAAACACTACAATTTTTCTTTGGATTGCCTTCATTTTAAAGGTTAATGAAAAAATATTTCAAAAAAATCAAGAAGTGATGAATGTAATCTTCATCAACTCTAATCAAGAATGTAATCTTCATCAAAAATCTTTCTTTGTGTTCAGAAAATAAAAATAAACGGTTTTAAAAATTGGTATATTTGGATTGAACTATCCGTTTAACATGGTCATATGAGTTTCTTCTAGCCACTGCTCTGCATATTTAGTGGTTCCACCTTTCAGCAAAGTTCATTTTCAGATTAGACATAAATCTGCTTTACGAACGCAGGCTCCCGGTTAACACCGACACTCAAATCACTTGTGTTTGTTGCTGACTCTGCTTGAGCTCTGGTGGGACATAAGTGTGAATATGCCTGACTGGAGCAAGAAATGAAACTGTCAATATTTCAGTTGCCCTGCAAAGGCTGACCGCTTTTACAACAAACACAGCAAGACTCCATCATACTTAAATGAGAATAGTCAGACTGCTGTCCTCACAGTACTGTTCATCACAACACCAAATGCTTAAAGATTAAACCATTTATCTGTTAAAGAACCATATTTGGTAACTTCATTGACCTTAATTACATTATACATACTGTATATTGCAAAAGTTCTTGTCAGAAGCTCTAGTCTTGTAATAACCCTCAGTAACACTCCAGGGATTTTTCAATGAGTATGTCAAGAGTACTCTTTAAAGGGTAAATAGTCTATTATGTTTTCAAACAAACATTTTCAAATGCAAATCTGACTTACAACATACCAGAGATATTGACTGAAATTTAACTGATTGTTTGTCAAGTTTTTTTATCAACTAATTTCGAGAGGATCACGTGCTTATAATTGACCACAGCTGGTCCCGCAATAGCTAACACATGATTTACTAATCAGATGATTCTTAACCATACCACATTTCATACCACAGTTATTTTTGTTTTGAAGAATCCCCTCTTTCACCCCTACTCATCCCCCTTTTTCCTAGATTGGGCAGCCCGTCGGCACTGTTGCCTTACAGCAGGAATGTCACTTTAAGTCCTCAGTCAATGTATCTTTGTGGGTTTCCTCCGGGTTCCCATTTCATCCCACCATTCAAAGACATGCGACATAAGTGAATTGACTGATCCAAATTGGCACCATAGATCTGGTCCTAGTCAGCAGTAAGTCTTTTATGGCAATTCCTAATTTGTCTTTAGCTATAAACAGCTGGTAGTTCTCGAGAACTACCAGAGCTCAAACTCCCCTCTCGCAATGCAAATGATAGGGAGCCCTGGGCTTGAGGATCTTTATAATCAATTGTCAGCTAAGTGTGAACTCTTGAAACAGGCATTATGTTAACACTATTATTGTTACACTTAAGGATAAGGCTAATACAACATTAGATAATGATGATGAATACTCCTTGTAGAGCATGTAAATTTTATGCTTATTGATTTTTAAATTATAAAAAAAATCAACTAACACTAGCAAAGTTTCCTAAACTGAAACTCTCCAAAGTTTCCAAATCAAATTTTTTTTAATTTTAGAGGCGTTGGTGGAGGGGCTGACTGTATTATTGGTAACCTAGTAACCAACAGTAAACAAGGTAACTTTAGTGGAGTCATGTGGGTGTAATGTTCGCTAATGTACATCAGAGTTTTTGGAAAAACAGCCTCAAGCAAGGATAAAACACTTTTTTTACATACATACATTTGTTTTTTTTATTCTAAATTTGTCCTTTCCATCACTCGTTTCTCATGTGATATTACAACATTTGCATTAAACATGAATGATGGAACCTCAGCGAATAACACAATACCATCAGTAAGAAATATTTCTCAAACATAGGCTCATTCTGAAAACATAGCTCTATATACATTCCTGTAGAACGCAAATTATGTAGCCAGAAGTACGTATGGCTGCATTTTGTTTTTAAAACGAACGCTACTGTAGGTGGCGGTATGATATTATTTTCGCGCTTACCAGCTGATTGCTTACTCCGTATGGACAACTTTCCCATGGTTACCAGTATGTCAAGTTAGATTGCCAAGTATGTCGGCAGACTTGAGACGCAGAGAGGAGTTGAATTGTGACAACGGGGTTCGAGTCCGGCAAAGATAAATAAAATAAACAAGGAAATAACAGGGTGGGAATGTGGCAGGACTTTAATTTTTCTGGATTGCATTGAAAACTGTCAGTTGGATTTAGGGAAGGAGGAGGATGGGTCAGTCGGTAAATTAGTCAGTCAAGATCAGCAAGCATTAATCGCACTTGTGAGAGAAATTTAGGATCTGAAAAGCGTACATAGCGGCCTCTGGTGGATTCATAAAAAAAAAAACTGCAAAAAAGTAGCTCCTGGGATGTATTTGGCGCTCTCCAGAAATGTATAAAGAGGTACGTTTTCAGAATGAGCCTGGGTTGTATTTCTCACTGTTAATTTTAGTTATTGCATTAATAACATTTACCAATGAAACCTTATTTCATAGTGTGACCTGCTGTACTTTTGAATCTTTTAGCAAATTAAATGGTTTGAAGGATTATGTACTTTCAACATTTATATACAACAAAACAATACACAAAAATATCAAGTTATTTTATTATCATACTTCTTTAAAAACGCTATTATAAATATCGTAATACTATCATATATTGAAATAAAAGCTTTAGCAATTTTCACAACAAAAAAGCAAAACTTCTAGCTTTTAGCCACTGCAAAAACTGTAAGTGATGAGTATGACAAGCCTGATCTTCACTTAGATCTGGAGCACTGAAGTAACAGAGTGTTGCTTTGGGTTTTTCCTCTAATTAAAGTGTAATTAGTGCAGGGCAGTGTGCTTTACAGGGGACCTTGTCTCCATCACATTCACACTCCCTAAGGAATGGCGTTACCTCGTTAACGAGAAAAGGGGCTCATCGACTGACTGCAAACCACTCGTGTCCTAGTTTCTACCCTGAGCGGCATCGCATTAACATTTAAAGTTACATTTAGCACAATTCCTGGAATTACAATCCGACCATGACTTTGACTGTCCAGAACATCTCAGACAGTGGATTTTTAAAAGAAACTACACGCTTTTCTTATTTTCTCCCATCTCCTGACTATTTAAAAGGCTTTAATAATTCAGTGTTCACCCTAAAGCAGCAGAGAACAGTATTCCCTCTGAATAAAGTGATTTTTGTTCTGGATTATGAGGCGAACGTCATTTTTATGGATTTTGGCAGACATAATGAATATGCTGTGGCAGTGTTTGCCAACCCTAATATGTTTCAAGCACAGCTTCATCAATCAAAATCAAATTTTCATTGTACTGGATGATAATTATAACTATCAATCAAAAAAAGAGATGAAATAGTGATGTCTGATGTCTATATAGCCCATGTTTTAGACAGATTTTTCTCGGCCATAAAATTGTTTAAATGTGTCAATATGTTTAAAATATCCCAAAAATATTTTTAAATGATTTGTGATGCAGGCGATGCAGTGGCGCAGTAGGTAGTGCTGTTGACTCACAAAAAGAAGGTTGCTGGTTCAAGCCTCGGCTGGGTCAGTTGGCGTTTCTGTGTGGAGTTTGCATGTTCTCCCTGCGTTCACAGGGGTTTTCCTCCGGGTGCTCCAATTTCCCCCACAGTCCAAAGACATGTGGTACAGGTCAATTGTCCATAGTTTATGAGTGTGAATGATTGTTTATGGATGTTTCCCAGAGATGGATTGCAGCTGGAAGGGCCTCTGCTGCATAAAACATATACTGGGTAAGTTGGCGGCTCATTCTGTTGTGGTGACCCCAAATTAATAAAGGGACTAAGCAAAAAAAAAAAAAAATGAATGAATGAACGATTTGTGATGCCCATTAAGGCTGCGTTAATTATTTTTTAAAAATATGTATGGTATGGTTGACTCATTAGGCTCTATTTTAACAATCTACGTGCAAAGTCTAAAACGCATGGCGCAAGAACATAAAGGGCATGTCCAAAACCACTTTTGCTTTTTTAAGGATGGAATAATATGCTCTGCGCCCTGGCGCATGGTCTAATAGGGTTGTGCTTATTCTCTTAATGAGTTATGGATGTGTTTTAAGCATAACGTATATTAAACCAATCTTATCTCCCTTTCCCTTAAAAGAGTCAGTTGCGTCACGCCATGGCACATTTGCTATTTACATGGGGGACATTGTAAGTTGAAAAATTGAATACTTCACTAGCGAGAAAACTGTCAAACATAAAATCTGCAGCACAAGGATAAAGAATGTTCCTCTTCCATTCTGCCTCTTTACTTTCTCTTTACTTTACACTGAAAAAAATATTCAGAGATGATTTGTTGGATTTACTCAATTTTTTACGTTAAGTGGCTGTAAACAATTTATTTGGGCTGAATTTAAACAAACAAATTAAGTAGAATTTTATTAAATTTCATTTATTTTTAAAAATTAAACACAAATAAATTGTTTGCAACAGTTTTGCAGACATAATTTTTTTCAGAGTACTTGTAGACTTTACTCCTTTACTTTCGTGGATAAGGAAACGGTGTTGTATGCACTCTACTGAAGACAACCAACAGCCTACATAATTAATTTTGGTTGTAAAGAGCAAAGATTTGTTCCAAGACTAATTCTAAATTCAGTTTTAATTTTCAGCAAATGAATAAATGAACAATAATAATGAATTATGGTTAAAAAAAAAAAAAAACACAGAATTACATCCGAACACTTCTTAAGCCCCATATGATGATCCATACATCTCCAAAACAGGTGGACAAATCTAAACTTGTTTTTATTACAACAAATATAAATATGCATATAATAAATAATACTACTAATAATACCATTATACAAATTCAAATAGTCATGAATAAACTGAAAATAATGAATAAACACCCATAAGTTCACAAAGTGGTGCAAATGGATTTGCTATTTAAACAACGTAATGCAAAATGTGAAAATAAGGGTTGAGCTGGTCTGAAAATAACAACAAATCACGCCAAACATGTCTTGCACCTAATTGCACCGAGTGTAAGATAGGGCCCATATTATTAAAATTTTTAATTTTCTAATTCAATACATAAAAAAATATATTAATCTCATGGCAATTTTTGTCATTCATCAGAAGTAGAATTCTGAAACATTTTTTATGATTATGAATATATTTACTGTAACATTTGGATAATTTAATTGACCCTTGTTGATGAAAAAAAGATTTAAAATTTTTTTGTTCTGAATCATGAGTTTAATTATCACTGTAAATCCAATACTGATGTAATAATTAATACCAATTGGTAATGTTTTAACAATGTAATAACGATGTATAATTACAATGTGTTAATGTATACAAATAGTCTAAAAAATACATATACATATATCCTAACTTGACCAAAATATAAAAGATCCCACCATTTACATAAATTTTATTAGCAATTCAATATATTTAATATTGATTTAGAAGTAAGTTGTATTCTGTGACTGTGTTAAGACTTTATTTAAAGGTACAATGGCCACACTCACTCTTATCTGTAAAATTGAAAAATGAAATATGTCTTTTAAAATCAAATTCATTCCTGTGATGGCAATTATTGCCACTAGAGTTGCTGCTGACTGATTAGAAAATTGCTGTTCTAGAATCAGTAACCAGTCTGTAATAAATTCATAAAATATCCCAGAATGTTTTTTTTTTTAAAACACAAGCTGTCAAAAAACCAAACAAAATCACAACCTAAAATTAGCACGTCTAGTCTTTCAGCCCTTGTATTTGCACTCTTTATTCCCAGAGTTGAATATTACGCAAAATGCAATTTAACAACCACAGAGAGCAAAGAAGAAACTGGTCTCCACTTTCACTCCCCCTGTGTGTTGAGTGTAAAGGCCTGAGTCTCCAGAGGGAGAGAGAGAGAGGACATGTGTGGGCAGACGGACGCCTGTCCTGCCTTACATAAACTCAAAAGCAGTGTTCTGGTGTGAAGACTGCATTGATTTGTGCATGACCAGGTCACAGCAAGGAGGATCAAACTCAGTTCAGTTACCTAACCAGAACAAGCATCTACCGTACCTTACACAGACCTGTCTGCAGCGAACGGTGTAGGATGCCTTTCTTTTGAGTTACACTTTTGAAAATGCAACTTCGCAGAGCACTCAAGATCTATTTTCAAGTTCTTTGGACCAGATGTGCTTAGTTTTAAAAGAATTTCTCAACTAAAAAGTGTTCATAACATAATTCTAAACTTGCAGAGTAAAGCTTCTGCTGTCGAAAAGAAAAAGTCAATTTCTGAAAGTCATTATTTTTATACTATGATGGTCAGTATACAAAAAGTACAATTAAAGTATTTTAAAAGTGGTTAAGAAGAGAAACTTCATAGATAAAAAAAACATATATTTAGAAATTTTGGTCTTGGCTTTTATTTTCAGTATAGTGTAAACAACATCTGCTTTATCGATTTATGTTGTCTAGAACTGAATTTCAATATTTGCATATTTTTAAAGGAAATTTTCTCAAAACCTCATAATTGCATATCTGTATTCTGAAGATTTTAAAGACTCTGAAGATTCTGTATTCATAATTCTTCAGAAACAATTTTTATATGCTGATTTAGTGCTGAAAATAAAATAAAATAAAATTAATGAATAAATAAATAAAACAAAATTAAACGAAACAAAACAAAACAAAATAAATACATAATTAAATAAAACAAAAAATATACAAAATAAACAAAACAAACAAATAAACAGAATGAATAAATAAATAAAACTAAACAAAATGAATAAATAAATAAGTAAATAAATAAATAAATAAAACAAAATTTAAATAAATAAATAAAGCAAAACAAAACAAAAACAATAAAATAAAATAAAATAAAAAGGTTAATAAAAAAATCTGGAACCTGAAATACACAATAATAATAATAATAATAATAATAATAATAATAATAATAATAAAAATGGATATCCAGTCAACTTTGTGATGTATTCACATATGTATGTGGATTATAAATATGCTATGCTTTGGTCTTTTAACCTTACCCTAATCTTCAATAATCTTCTCCTGAAAAGACCTACCAGGCTGACCACGTCAGCAAAACAATCGGAAGGCATGAACGAAACATCATCCACATCATTCAATATGTTTGGGTCTTGCATCATTTGATAACTTCCTCTCTGAAATGAACCAAGCTCTTTAAGTGTGCTGCAGTAATGCAGAGCGAGATTTAAGGCCGGATGTGGCTGGCTGCAGAGAATGGATGGAGGCGGCGAGACAGAGGCATTTAAGGCAGAGATTCATCTGTGCTGCTGCATGCCTTGGGATTGAAATGGAAGTTAAATGTAATTGTTTTCTAGCTACATTGATCCCTTTGTTTTCATTTGGCTGCCTGGTTGTGGGAGGACAGTAAAAAAAGACAAAGCAAAAGAGGAAAAGAAAGAGAGAAAAATAGATGGACGAGCGTGGAGGGCTTGTAATGATGCAGGTGAGATGGGTGGTATATATTCGTGTTGGGGGACCCAAGAGACTCTTCCCTCCCAGTGTAAAGTGCTCTCATTTCTCCGCTTAACATGGTTAATGAGGACAATTTCCACAAAGAAGGCTTGTAACCAACATATCACATCTATCTGAAAGAGCTGCACCTGGGTGCATGAGCTAACACACTTTCAAACACGCAAACCATGTAATTAAAAAAAATATTGAACTGCCCTTTGTGATTTAAGAAGCGACACTGCAGAAAAAAATGTCAATTTTGAGTTTTTCATAACGCGTTTTTTTTTTTCAGTCAAATCTAAAGACGTCATCTAAAATACACTGTAAAGGCTTATTTTGCCACATTTTTTTACTTGTGTCCACAAATTTCAATTTAAAATACATATTTGTAAGGTTTTCTCAAAGTGAGTTTTTTTTTCTTTGTATTGAACCACGAATTTCCACTTCAGCAGCACTTGAAGCAAATTCTACAGTTATTTCATATTGTTATTCTGAAGGGTTTTACAGTAACAATTTTTACAATTCATAAATACAACACAATTTGTGAATTCACAAGTAAAAATCATAAACATTTTGCCAAATGAATTTAATTTGTACATATAATGAATCATGTTTTGAATTTACGAATTGGATTTGTCTATTTTTGAATCGTGTTTTGAAAGTACGAATTGGATTTGTCTATTTTTTATTCATGTTTAGAATTTTTGAATTGGATTTGTCTATTTTGGAATTTACAAATTGGATTTGTGTATTTTTAAATCGTGTTTTGAATTCACAAATTCTGTCTTTTATGAATCACATTGGCGACGCGGTGACTCAGTAGGTAGTGCTGTCGCCTCACAGCAAGAAGGTTGCTGGTTCGAGCCTCGGATGGGTCAGTTGGCGTTTCTGTGTGGAGTTTGCATGTTTTCTCTGTGTTCGCATGAGTTTCCTCTTGGTGCTCCGGTTTCCTCCACAGTCCAAAGACATGCGGTACAGGTAAATTGTGTAGGCTAAATTGTCCATAGTGTATGAGTGTGTATTAATGTTTCACAGAGTTGGGTTGTTGCTAAAAGAGCATCTGCTGCGTAAAACTTATGCTGGATAAAGTTGGCGGTTCATTGCGCTGTGGCGACCCCGAAATTAATAAAGGGACTAAGCTGAAAAGTAAATGAATGAATAAACGAATCATGTTTTAAATTTACAAATTGAATTTGTGTATTTTTGAAGAGTGTTTTAAATTTATGAATTGGATTTGTCTATTTAGGAATCATGTTCAAAATTTACGAATTGTATTTGTGTATTTTTTACTCGTGTTTTGAATTTATGAAGTGTATTTGTCTATTTTTGTATCATATTGAAATTACGAATTGGATTTGTTTATTTTTTAATCGTGCTTTGAATTTACAAATTGTATTGGTCTATTTTTTGATCATGTTTTGAATTTACGAATTGGATTTGTTTATTTTTGAATCATGTTTTGAATTTACGAATTGTTTTTGTCTATTTATGAATCATGTTTTGAATTTAAGAATTATATTTGTCTGTTTTTGAATCATGTTTTGAACTTACAAAATTTATTGTTTTTGAATAGTAAGTTTTATTCTACAAAAATATTTTTTTCATTTTGATGTTAACTGTAGTTTCTGTGATTATAGTTGATAAAGACATTCTCTCTGTAAAAATTAATTTTAATGTCAAAAACAAGAAACAAGAATTGTGAACCTTATCTTTCCTTTCAAGTTCAGATTTTTGTGCTAGTAATGTATGCACATTAATGCATACATTTGCATATTTAAACTTAATATTTTATAAAACGTGTAATATCAAAAAAAATGTCTGCAATGTACAGTAATCAGTCAACAGGGGAACTATGATAATACCTATTACTTTGACTTTTTTTTTTACTCTATTCATCAGCAGTATCTTGCCTTAACTTGACCACGATGACAATATTGTGCATACAAAAAGTACTATGAAATGGAAGCTCATAGTCTGGTGTCCACACAGGCAGTGAGTAGGCTGGAGGCAGTGAGAGTGAAATTCAGTTTGAAAAGAGCTCACAGTGGCTCTGTTTCACAACCAAAGTAAACTGGCTTTCTGTCATAGGCAGCATCCTGACTAAAATAGAACAAGCTGCTTATAATTCTAAGAAATGTATCTTTGGGTAAAAAGAAGTGCAGTAGATTTTCTACAAACTGATAACAAAAAAGTAGTTTTTACTTTTATAAAAGTGAGTTCAGTGTATGTGACACTAGACTACAAAACTAGTGTCTTAGCCAAAATAGATTGTATGGGTCTAAATTGTATTGGTAAATGTATTGGTTAATATATCAAAACTAATTTATATATAGTAATGTGCATTGCTGAGTACTTTATTTTGACAACTTTAAATAATATTTTCTCAGTATTTAGAGTTTTCAGAGTCCTCAGATTTTAGATTTTCATATAGCCATTTCTCTGCCAAATATTGTCCTATGAAGTATCCTATAAAAAAGTGTACATCTATGGAAAGCAAATTTCAGATAACATATTAATCAATTTAAAAAATCATGTATGACTATATATATATATATTGTCATTACTGCAATTTAAAGGGCACCTATTTTTCCCCTTTTTCAAGTTTTAAGATAAGTCTTTTGTGTCTCTAGAATGTGTCTTTAAGGCTTCAGCTCAAAACACCTATTAGATTATTTATTATTCCTTTCAGAACATTGGAATTTTCTGCTCTGAACACAAAGTAGCTGTTTATGTTGCCTGCGCCTTTAATGCTAGTTCTTCCCGCCCACCGTTCCCACGTGCCTGTCACTGTGTGTCTCCATCTCTGGCTGTGTCAGATAAACAGCACATTGACAGATATGAAGGAAGCAGATCTCACGTAACGTTTGTGAGAAATACTACAGTGAGAACTTTTCCAATGATTATTTGATGTATTTGTTGTGGAGTTAATTCTAACCTTTCTGCAACGATGAGTCACACACAATGTCGTAACAAAGCTTTTGTATTTCCATGGCAAATGTGACAAAATACACATTCATATCCATTGCTTTATGGATATCTGTTATGGTAATGTACAAAATAAACCTGATTTAACATCCACAATTGTACTGATACTTGACTGTGGTGTTAAAGACGGTAAAATCACTGTAATTTATTACTAACATACACTGTTTTAAAAGCGTTTTAAACTTGTAAAACTCATTCTTGATCACATTTAATGATGACTGATGATCACAGCGAGCTGAACAGATCTTTTTATCCCAGTTGCTTTGCACACATCCTGTCTTATTATGTGTTATTATTCGGCTGTCAATCAATTCAGTGGGCGGGGAACCATCCTACGTCACGTTGCAGTGGGCCACAAAATGGGTTCGATTTGGATCCTATTTTAACATCAGAATTTTTTTACAAGAGACTTATTGTGTTTATATCACCCCGATATAACTGTGGACACACTATACATGCACACAGTCCTGTCCAAACTGCTTCTAAAAGATGATTGTTATCATAGGTAAACATTTAAAATACTGTTTTGTGTTTCAGTAAAAACAATTGTCAAAGTAAATCAATTCAATACATTTTTGAAGATTGTTTCAACAGAGAGTGGGCATTTTTGCCACAGTAGTTCAGGATCAATAAAAGCTAAAGTGATGCTTTACTGTAAAGCACTTTGAATTACCATTGTATATGAAATGTGGTAGAAAAATAAACTTGTCTTGCCTTGTCTTCACCATACCACTAAATTTGTGAAAGATTATAATAGCATGTTTTGAATGGTGCAATACAGATTCCTTAGGAAATGGGCAGATTTTAAAACCACCTCCGCAAAGGGAGTATGCCTATACGAGATGCCTTTAAAAAAGGCTGTGTTGTGCTGGCTTGTGAAACAGCGCTGTTGTGTCCTGCTCCTCACTGCAGCTGGAGAGCCTCTGTAGCCTTTCGGGCAGTAAACTGAGTCACTCCTCATTCTGGAATAACAACATCAGAGCAAAGACACACACTGAGAACACTCTGTCTCTCTGAGCAGCCCATCCAGTGTGTCAGAAGCAATGGGTTTGTGGCTACCTGGCTCTGCCCTATTCCTTGTTAAATGATGTATGCGCCTCTACAATATCTGTATGTGTATATGTGTGTGCGCTTGTGTGTGTGTCTTGAGGCGAGATCCAAGAGAAAGTAAACCAAAGGGAGGGCGAGGACTCTGAGGAGACCTGGAGTGTGTACAGCAAAAGTTGCAATTCAAACAGAATAGCGAATGCCGGCGTTCTGGTTATTGGAACATCCAACAATGCGCTGTTAAATAAAGCATGCATTTCCGCAGTAGAAACGACAGAGGACGTACAGCCTGTCAGAAGGAGGCAGGACATCCTAATGAATAAAAAGCCTACCTAATGCCACTCGGGCTGCTGAGGCATCGTAGTTGATCCAGAAGGAGACCCAGGACAGGATGGTGATCAGGATCGAGGGCATGTAGGTCTGCAGGATGAAGTAGCCGATGTTTCTTTTTAGCTTGAAGCTCAAAGATAGTCGAGGATAGGCACCTGTTAAGTTAATAAGAGAGATTGTTAAAAAAAAAAACGGAAGGTGTGTGAGTGAAAATGGTAAATAAGAAGACTTGAGTGAGAGAAGGTTGATATTTATTTCAAAAAGCTTTGGAGAAATTCTTTACATTTTACATCAGCAGCACAGGCACTGCTGTTAGATTTTGTTGCTATGGCAACAGGCAGGCGTGGACAAAAAAAAGTGATTTGTTGTAGCTTAGCCTTGAGCGCAAACACCACCGCGAGAAAGGAGACAAGAAAAGAGAATGAAATAGTGAGTAAACATTAAATGTTAAAGCCCCTTATGAAATCAAAACTGAACTTTTATGGCTTGCAGTCTATATCTGTGAGTTTAAAGCTAGACGCTAGGACACTTAAAAGAGTTTGAATGAAAAATTCAATACAAAGTAAAACTGCAAGGAATTATTGACTCAAAACTGATTTTTATATTTAATATATTATGTTTATTATATTATACTATTCATTCAAAATTGTTAATTGTATATACTGAAACAATATGGCCACCCAAGAATTGATCTTAAGCAGATATTTTTTTTCATTAATATATTATTATTTTCCTTTACGTGGGCACATTTATTCTGTGTGCCTACATTCGTGCCTTTAAATTGAGTCATGCCCAGCAGATGTCTGTTTAAAAACAGTGGATGAGTAATTCACGCTTTGATTTGCTTAATGAAAGACTAAAGCCTACTTTGAGATTGTGTTGACAGACATGTTTATTGTGCATTATTTGTAGCATGTTTTTTTTTTTTTGTGCCAATTTAACGTGGCAAAATAGATGTACCACAGCCCTTAAAAGCAACAAAATCTCAAACATCAAACTGTGCATCAATTTCATTCTTTCATCAAAGCTTTTGGTTTATCCTCTGCAGAGTCTAAGAATCAGATCAGTTCAATAAACAGAATTATCTTTTACTCATTTTTGAATTTTGAGAGTATTATTTGTTTTGCTTAGTTTTTTGTTCCAAGACAGAACATCCAATAACAACACGTCATGAGATTAATTAAGGTAACAACTGATCTAAAAAACAAAACAAAATAAAAACAAAATTCACAAACATTTTACATATAAAAATATGTCATATATGCCACATGTATAAAAAAAACCTACACATATTTGCAAACTGTTTAACTATTGCAATTACAAACATGAACATATATGTTCAAATATATTAGCTAAAACGTTATATGTGTTTTATATATATATATATATATATATATATATATATATATATATATATATATATATATATATATATATATATATATATATATACACATACATGGGTCAGTGACAAAACAGGTTTGGCAAGATGGGAAATTTAAAAATCTTTTACAAAGTTGATTTAAAAGCATCCGTCAGATATTTTAAAATGTACAGATTGTATTCATGTTGATTTTATGTAATTAAAAATAACATTTACACCATTTTTTACAGACATTAAGACTGAATGCAACTGAAAATGTCAAATGGTGTAACTGCCAAAAATTGTGAAATATTAAATAATTTACTCCTCCTAGATGATATGCAAGTGTACACACTGAAATAAATACTTCATTTTAAAATACCACAATAACATTTATTGTATTCGCATTATCTCTAAATGTACATTTTAATGAGTTTTTGCAATATTCGGCCAGACACATGCTAAAAACACTTCTGGTTTCTAAATAATCTGACAAATTATGTAAAAAATGTTAAAAACTATTTTATTACACTAAACTAAGTGTTTTAATTTTAATTTCACATTATTTCCATGTACATAATTATATTTTTATGTAAAATACTGGTTACACCAATTGACAAAAACCAGTTACACCACCTGACAGTGTTGCTTCTACAGCCAAAGATTTTGAAATTGACAATTAAAATCAATTCAAATTAAGAATGATATTCAACAATTTCAGTGGGATTGTCATTGACAAATGTGTTTAGAACAATGAAACCAGGTTGCTGAACTTTAATACACCAAGTAATAACATCCTTTACATTAAATGTGTGGCCCTCATCAATAGAATATTAACAAACTAAAGAAACATGTTTAACATTTAACACCTTTTCCATCACTGTTTCTTTTCAGTTGGCTTAATTAAAATAAAAATAAGTAGATGATATTAGAAAAAAATCCACTATTTTACTTTTAAGCTATTTAGAAACAATTTGCCAAACACTGTACGTAAATCACTAGTACGTAAGAACTGCTGCTTACTCGTTGTTGCCTTGGTGCTGGGATTAAAGGCCAATTTTTGTAAGCATACACGACTGACTGACAACAAATAATTTCATGAGTGTATCCACAACTTATCCACAAACTATTTATTTTATACAGTTAACTTCAGAATTATGCAGAATTATTATTAGTCCCCCTGAGCTATTAGCTCCCCTGTTATTTTTTCCCCAATTTCGGTTTAACAGAGAGAAGGTTTTTTCAACACATTTTCAACACATAATAGTTTTAATAACTCATCTCTAATAACTGAATTATTTTCTCTTTGCCATGATGACAGTAAATAATATTAGACTAGATATTCTTCAAGACACTTCTATACAGCTTAAAGTAGCATTTAAAGGCTTAATTAGGTTAACTAGGCAGGTTAGAGTAATTAGATAAGTTATTGTATATCCATGGTTTGTTCTGTAGACTATCGCGGGGAAAAAGCTTAAAAGGGCCAATAATTTTTACCTCAAAATGGCTTTTAAAAATTGCTTTTATTCTAGCCTAAATAAAACAAATAAGACTTTCTCCAGAAGAAAATTTTTTATCAGACATGCTGTAAAAAAACCCAAACAAAACTGATTTCAACTGCAATTCATTTGTTTAGCAACTTCTGACTTGTTCTTCACAACTTTTCATCATTAAAGTTCCTCCGAGGCACCTCCAGTTGTTAATAATAATAGTACAACAGCAAGCGCATCAAGTATGAAAACCTCCAAAACTTAAGGCTGTGTGCACTCAGTCTATAGAGGCTTGTCAACCTTGTTTCATTTCCCATGTTAATTTTTTCTTTTATTTAAAAAAGAAATTCCCAAGTGCTCTTTAACAGAGAGAATATTATTGTCAACACATTTCTAAACAAAATAGTTTAAATGACTAAATTCTAATAACTGATTTCTTCCGTAATCTTTGCCATGATGACAGCACATAATATTTGACTAGATAATTTGTAAGACATTAGTATTCAGCCTAAAGTGACATTTAAAAATGTAATTAAGTTAATTAGGCAAGTAAGATCTATTGGCCAAGTCATTGGGTAACTGTGGTTTGTTCTGTATTTAAGAAGGCTAACAATATTGACCTTAAAAACTGCTTAAACATTTTAAAAACTGCTTTTATTCTATCCAAACTAAAAGAAATAAGACTTTCTCAAGAAGAAAAAAAATACTTACAACATTTCAAAGGAGGGTGATACAGTGGCTAATGTGGTTAGCACAGTTGTCTCACAGCAACAAGGTTGCTGGTTTGAGTCCAAGATGGACCAGGATGGCTTACTGTGTGGAGTTGACATGGGTTTCCTCTGGGAGCTCCAGTTTCCCCCACAGTCCAAAGACTTGCGGTATAGGTGAATTAGAAAAACTAAATTGACTGTAGTGTATGAATGTGTGTGTGAATGAGAGAGTGTGTACATTATATTGTGTGAATATAAACATGGATTAACATAAACAAAAAAAAACATTCATGTTGTGCAGTAAAATAATTTTATCCTATGTTTACAAAGCTTTAATAGTAAGGTTGTGGATTAAGCACCTATTTCTCAAACAAAAATAAATAAATAATCTACACTATGAACACAAATAGTAGTTTAATTTATGTTGCATTTTTGATCAGCATCGTGAACTAATGATATTTGACTAAATTGACCCCTGACAGAAAGACTCCTGCTATATGAGTCAAATGGTGTAACCAGTTACACCCCTTGACATTTCAACTCAAAATGAAATTTGACAAGCATTATCAATAACATCTATGTAAGCACATGGGCTTGGTGGGAATATTTCAAATTTAACTTTTAAATATAATACTTATTTTTATAATTATGAACAATTATCAGTGCATTTCTGGGGTCTTACCATTTGACATGCATATCTAAGAATAGCTGACCATACCTTAAAAAGGTCAAAGTATCTCACATTTTAAAAAGAGTTACTAACCTTTGCATGCAGCAATTAGTCTTATCAAGAGTTCTTCTCTGTGATTCAATTTCCTGTCTAACTGTCTTGTGCACAATATTAACAAAATGGCTCAATAAATGGTGGTTACACCATCTTGACATTTCAGAAATTTGAGGTGACAGAAAAAATTCCCCAAATGAATTATAATATTTAAAACAATTGTGCTATATTTACCTTTATTTACTATTAAATATGTCTAATGTAAAATTATGCCAGACTAGCCGATACAATGTTTCATTGAGGCTTTCACATTTTTTAAACAAGGTAAACTATTTGGTACCAATTTTTTTTGGTTACACCACATTGACATTCTTGCAATAATCCCCTAAAAATTTTCTTAAAATGGATTAAAACCAAAAAATTAAACTTGGTCCTCAAAATAGAGAATGTATGCAAGTAATTTGCTTATTTATTTTGAAACTGTAACCTACTTGAATTTATTTAAAAGACATGGACACAAAAAAATGAGCGTCACGTCATTGACCCACATATATATTTATATATATGTACAGTTGACAATGTCCATCCACAAGATGGTGACAGAGACAGCAAAATAAGTCCTTAGAGAAGAAAAGATCGGCGTATTTTCAAACTACAGTTGATCAAAACAATATAAAATTGATGAGTCGATCTCTATATTTTTATGTTGCAGTGCTGTATTTATACCATAGTAATTGTAGTGTATTGAGTGTAAGATGGAACTCGCATGTATGTATTTTGTGTTGCTACTCACTGTATAACTCTATGTTACTTTTTGGTTTACCATCTGTTTGTTTCTAATGAGTCTCCTGTTTTTGTTAATGCAGACTAGTTCAGGAAACAGAAAGAAAGAAAGAAGAAATGCCCGCATGTGTTTAGCATTTTCCTTACCACAAACACAACAGTAATCTGGTAGTTATTGCGCTGATTTGGCCTTTGGGGTTACTGTGATCTTTTGATTGCAACAGAGAATTACAGAGAAATCTCTGTAGACTGATGGCATTTCATGCTGTTCAACCTTATAATTTAAAAATGTCAGCAAAATCCCCTGTTTTGTCCTCATTTTAGTTATTATGCAAGAGAATCATTCAAATATTAGCTCTAAAGTGACATGTGTGTAGTTATGATTCTGCTGTTCTGACGTCAGCTGTAGATGTGAATTAATGGCGGAGGAAAGTAGTTCCTCTTACAAAAACTTTTTTAGACTCCCCATGTTTGATTTTATTTTTTATTTACACAATTATGCCATCAAACTGTTGTATAAACGCAATATCACACTCGTAGCAGTGCAATATGGCTGTAAATTGTCACAGGTTGGACACTAAGGCACAACGCATGCCTCCCACCAGTGTCGATATACAATTACTGCTATGAGTGTGATATTGCTCATATATCTATCACATATCATATATGTAATTTGCATAAATTTCCATGTACCAGATTACTATATGGGTCACCTCTGTCCTCAGTCCAAAATACTGAAACCCTGCCTTAAAACACAGACATTATGCAAAAATAAACAAGAACCATCTGAACCATGCAGCTTACGGAAGAGAAATCACTGCTTAGTTATTTATGGAGGTGGAAAAAAAAATGTACCTAACAAGCATTCACCCTAGATACACACACACACATACACACACACACACACACACACACACACACACACACACACACACACACACACACACACACACACACACACACACACACACACACATGAACACAACCTATGAATAAATCACACATCCTACACACATATAACACAACCTACAGATGTACATTATGCAACCTGTACAAACACCACAGCCTATAAAAACATGCGATGCAATTTACGTGATAAACTTACACTACCTACACATAATTCAGAGTAATTACTTAAATGACTTGTGTGGGAAGGTTTTGTGAAATGTGAGACAAAAAAAGTCCCACCCCTAAACTCACACCATTGGTCGAGTGGATAACCATTGGTTAGTTATGCCCAACTACACACTATCATCACTTACAACCATTGAATAAAAAAACACTCCATTCTCACAACTCTTTCTCTAGAAAAGCTCATCACGGCATTAGCAGTATAGTCACATCATTCTCAATCACAACCTAGCAATTCCCGTAATCCTTCTGACTACGTGCGGAAGATATCCAGTCTCCTTCTATGTGTCATTAATTCAGGATGGGGAATAATCATTACAGCGCTGCCTCTATGAATGCCTCAGTTTTAGAAGAGAATAATTTATGCAGTGGGTCTTCTGCCTCATGAATATGTGATGGCTGATATCAAGTGGCTGTTTTTTCCCCATCTCCGACCCCATCTCTCACTTTCTCCACTCTTACATCTCTGCTCTTCTCTTTAGAAGCTTGAGGAAATAGAGTGGTAATTGCTCCTCCATTATTACTGGTCTGTTCTATCGTGATGAAGAAAGATTTCTGATGCACAGGCCCCAATTAGGCAGATTTTCAAATAATATCAGTCTTGAACAGAACAAGCAGAAAAACTTCACAGCAAAAAAAGTAACTTGATAGAAATATTTCAGCTTGACAAATTTTATTTTTGATTCATAATTTTAGATTTTAGACTTTTTATGAGCACAGATTTCACCAGGGGGATTTTTTTGTAGCAAACTACAGTACTTTCAACTTTTCCCCCTGCACTGTAAAATGCTGTTATTTATTTTGCTTAAAAAGTGAGAAAACTGGTTGCTTTAAAAGCAACAAATTGACTTTTCTTAAAAAAAACTGAGTAAAACTGCTGTAACAGGGAATTTGTACGTTTATTTAACTAAATTCTTATATTTACGCACATAGTTCATTTATTTCAAAAATTAAAGGCAACAGGTTTACTCACTTTTTCACAACCAAGGCTCATTCTGAAAACATACCAATATATATATTTCTGGAGAGTGCAAAATACGTCCCAGGAGATACTTTTTATTGCAGTTTTTATTTTTGTGAATCCACCAAAGGCCGCTGTGTACACTTTTTGAGATCTCAAATTTCTCTTGCGAATTGTTCCAGCGTAAATCCACCAGAAGCGACTGTCGACTGACTAACTTACTGACCAATCTACTGACCCAGCCTCCTCCTTTCCTAAATCCAAGCAATAATGTTTTCAAAAGCACAGATTGACCGTCCATCCACTTCCCTAAACCCAACAGACAGTTTTAAAAAGCTGTCCAGAAAAGGAAAAGCCCTTGCCTTTTTTTTAACCCACGTTTTCAGATTTTACCACATTCTCACCCTGTTATTTACTTGTTTATTTTATGTTTTGGCTTCTGTTTTTGTCTTATCTGCTTTCTGAAACTGATTTTAGCAAGACTCAAACCCCTTCATCGTGGTCAACTCCTCTCTGTGTCTCAAAACCGCTGACGTACATGGCAAGCTACTGAACAAACTGGTAACCGCAGGAAAACTGTCTATACGGAGTTAAGTGGTCAGCTGGTCAGCAAGAAAACAAAAAGGCGTCATACCACCCCATAGCATTCGTTTTAAAGACGAAATGCAGCTATACATAGCTCTGGCTACATAATTTGTGGTCTCCAGAAATGTTTATAGAGTTTAATTAAGTAAAGTCAACTAATCATGTTTTACAAAGTGACACGTGTCTGTGAACTAATCTATGTATGTTTTCACAGATGTAATTACATGACTCTTAACACAATACATTTTATTATTTTAGTATTTAATAATTATTTTTTTGACAGTGTAAAAAGAACTATAGCAAATGATTTCTTCAATGACTATTCAGATACAACATGCCTAAAGCAAAAAATTTAAAATAAATAATAACTGCAAGCAAAGTGGTTTAAGAAGCAAACTCTGCAGAAAAATTCCAACTTACAGGAAGTTTTGCGAGTCTCAGGTGAGTTTTGTGTGCTAAAACACATAAAACATTAATTTTATTCATTTTCCTTTGCCGTAGTCCCTTATTTATCAGGGGACGCAACAGCGGCATGAACCAACAACTATTCCAGCATATGTTTTACACTGCAGATGCCCTTCTAGCTGCAACCCAGTACTGGGAAATACCCATACACTCTCTCGCATTCACACATACATTTATACTCTATGACCAATTTAGTTTATTCAATTTACCTATACCGCATGTCTTTGGGCTGTGGGTGAAAGCGGAGCACCCAGAGGAAACCCACGTGAACACAAGGAGAACATGCAAACTCCACACAAAACTACCAACTGACCCAGCCAGGACTCGAACCAGCAACCTTCTTATTGTGAGGCGACACCTCTCACTACCCACTGAGCCACCATGCCACCACACATGATACATGAAAAATATTTATTTTAAAACAATTGATTTTTTATTCAGCTGAAAATCACTTTTTAATTTATGTTCCCTTTGTGTTGGAAATGTGATTTTAACATGAATGTACATGTGAAACGTGAATGTTGATTTTCTATATGGGTCTGCAAGGTTACACAGGAGTACAATCAGTTTTAGATACAGAATTAATAGATACAGTTACATTTTTTGGACATGGTAACCTTTGTATTTACTTTATATTTCCCAGTACTTCCTTTGGTAAATGCTTAGAAACTGTGTGCTTCAAATAATCTACAATTTATGAATCGTAATAGGTATAAAAAAAATATTATTCTACCTCTCTTATGAGTTTCTTTCTTTTATTGAACACAAAAGATAAAAACGATATTTTGATGAATGGTGGTTGGTGGTACTCATTGACCTTAATAGTTGGCCAAAAATAATGCATGTAAATGGGTGCCAGCAACTTTTCAAAATATCCTCTTTTGTGTTCAACAGAAGAATGAAACTCAAGTGAACAAGTAAAGAGTGAGTATATGATGGCAGCATTTTTGGATGAAATATCCCTTTGAGGCTTTTTCATGCTGAAATAAATCAGCATATTAAATAGGCCTAATTATTCCTCTGACAAGACGTCTTAGGGTGTCCAGAGAACATTTATATGAAGTTTCAGCTCAAAATATCTCACTGAATATTTTTTATACCATGTGGTTAATGCCACCTTTTTGAGTGAAAGCATATATGTTTTTGTGTCTCTTTAAATGCAAATGAGCTGTTGCAACCCCTCCCACTTTCAAGAAAAGGGCGGTGCCTGTGCAGCTCATGCCTCAGTTACTTCTGCAACAACAGTCAAAGCATATACTGTAGGACTGCACAATATTGGAAAAATCTGACATTGCGAGATTTTGTTTCTCTACAATATAGATTGCGATATGAATACAATTTCACCAGATGACTTGAATAGCTCTATTTGGAAAAAAAATATTTCATTTAGATTGATTGAGGTGATTTTGTAAGGATGTGAATAAAATAAATAAACAGATGGCAAGAATAATTACAATAGACCAAAGAAAAAAGTCAAAGAAACACTGCTATATGGTTTTCAGAGAGTTAATTAGTATTCAAGTAAAGAAATTGAACAATGAAATGTAAAAAATACATTGTTTAGTCTTCACTGTATTAATAATTCAGCAAAATTATTCTTCATTAAAGTTACAAATGTTATGAATGCTTTAAACTCTCCTGAAATGCTTTTGAAACATATGCAAATGATAAAGTTTCACTCTGGTAAGGTTATACTTTGCATCGACTCCACAAATTGCGTGCATTTGTGACTATAGCGACAAATTTATTATGATGTCAAAGCTGAAACAATATATTGTGCAGCCCTATACCATGCATCCATAAATTCAACGTGTTTTGCTACTTACCTGTGGAAAAGACAACATTTCTGGACACAAGTTTGTAGTCAACGATGGAGAACTGCGGGAGCTCGATGCGTGACACACCCGTCACTGCGGTTTCTCCTCCCTTCCAGTAAAACTCGATGTCATCTGTTGTGTATCCATCTACAATACAAACATAAATTAGATCAGTCAAAGAGTAAATGATCCATTATTGGACTAAATATATAACAAATGCAGAGCTAATATAAAATCACAATCAATATTTTAGTGAGAAATTCTATTTCAGTGCTTAATATTATATTATTTGATATTATATTATATTATTAGATATTATTTGATATTATATTATATTATATTATATTATATTATATTATATTATATTATATTATATTATATTATATTATATTATATTATATTATATTATATTAAATTGTATTAGATTATATTAGATTATATTATATCATATTATTATATTATATTATATTATATTATATTATATTATATATTGTATTGTATAATATAATATAATATAATATAATATTATATTATATTATATTATATTATATTATATTATATTATATTATATTAAATTATATTATATTATATTATATTATTATATTATATTATAATTTAATATTATATTATAATACTATAATATTTTTTTTATAATATTATACTAACACTTTAATTGTAATATTAAAATGACATTAAAGGCAATGTTTGTTAGTTTGTTTTTTTAAGTCAACTTCACCTGCACTGTCAAACCTAGGTGGTGCAGTTCCTGGAAATAGCATTTGTTTTTCCTAATTAGCATGTGTAGCATACGCTGAAGAGTAGTTAAAAAAATCACAAGTGCATTGTTAGCATAATCATGAATATGAGCATCTGTTTTTGTACGAGTGTGAGAAGCTGTTAGGGGTCAGATTTCCCACTGTGACACAGACTGCTCTATTTCATACCGGCATTGCTGTGTTTGTAAACTATAATGAGCTTGATGTTGGTATTAGGGTGTATTCGAACAAGTGCACATACTTGATGCCTAGTTATTTTTTTGACTGAAATTTTGGACAGTAAACTAAACTGAACTATGTATTGAATCAGTGATGTGATCAAAAATGACAGTTCAAAGTGAGTGGATTACTTACATAAGTTAAAGAGCACCAACATAATGTGATGCTTTTGTTTACAAAACAGTTATGGGCTTCGTTCAAGATTCAGTCCATCAGTAGAGGCTGGGAGAAAGTTTGTGTCTTGGGTACTTGGAGTAAACAAAGATATACCTGGAGGAAGCTACCTTATAATCATATAAAAATGTTGAATTTTTAGCTACACTCAGATTTTAGGAGTCAATACAGTTTCTACGTTATTTATTCATACTTTAATTTAGTAAAAATGCATTAAATTGATGAAAATGACAGTAAAGGCAATTATAATGTTTCAAAATATTTATTTCAAGTGCACTTATTACACAAAGTATCCTAATAATAATCATGGTTTTCTCAAAATAGTATATGTTTTAAAATAAAATAAAATAAAATAATGAAAGTAGCCAAATATCAACTTTGATATAAACGGCCCTGTGAGTAAATAAAATAAAATAAAAATAAAATAATAAGCATTGGTCTAATGACCTACCTCGTAAAAATTAGATGTTCTGAAACACCAACATGGTGCAGCCAAATATCAACTAAGATATGGCTATGGGAGTAAGTACGTAAAATAAAATAAAATAAAATAAAATAACGAGCGTTGGGCTAACGGCCCACCTCATAAAAATCAGATGTTACAAAACACCAACATGGTGAGGCCAAATATCAACTTCTATATAAACGGCCCTGTGAATAAATAAAATAAAATAAAATAAAATAATAAGCATTGGTTTAACGACCCACCTCGTAAAAATTTGATGGTATGAAACGCCAACATGGTGCGGCCAAATATCAATCTCAATGTAAATGGCCCAGTGAGTAAGTAAGGAATTAAGTAAAAATAAAATAAAAAAATACATTTAAAAATAAAAAATAAATGAAATAAAATAAAATTATACAATTATATAAAATAATGAGCATTGGGCTATTGATCCCCCTAGTAAAAATTAGATGTTACGAAACATCAACATAGTGCAGCCAACTATCAACTTCAATATGGTCCTGGGAGTAAGTACATAAAATAAAATAAAATAAAATAAAATAAAATAAAATAAAATAAAATAAAATAAAATAAAATAAAATAAAATAAAATAAAGTAAAATAAAATAAAATAAAATAAAATAAAATAAAAAAAATATATCTTGAGTTTGAAATCATTTAAATAAAATGTAACATAAAGTGTAATAATATTTGACAACAGCACTGTTTTTACTGTATTTCTGATCAAATAAATGCAGCCATGGTGAGCATAAGGGATTTATTTCATAAATACTGCCAATATTACAGACTCTTTTATAGGCAAACTTTTGAAAAAAAAAAAACGATAAAATGCATAAATAAAAAGCATATTTTCCATTCAGAACCTATAATGAAGCTGAATTGTCGTGTTATGTTTTTTTTTTTGTTATTGAACAGCATGACTCTGCTAGCACTGACCAGTATAAACCAGCTTGGAACAGCATGGTAATGTATGCTGGTCTTTGCAGCAGGAAATGTGTAGACGAGTGAAGAGAGAGAACACTTACAACTCTCAATCTCCAGAGTGCAATTCTGCTCATCTAATGGATACCTTCTCAGATCCATCATGCAAGCAGCAGTCGTAGTGATTCTGGAAGCACAGAAACAAACACACACACGCATGTACGTCACAGAAAAATCAAAGCCCCAGTTCTGTACATTCAGGTGCTCACAGCTCATCTATCGCTCTTTAAATAACACTGCAAACTTGTGTGTAAACAAGATCAGGAAGATGGAGCGTATTTAAATATGGCTCTTTCTGCCCTTCAAAAGGCTTTTGAACCAAATATAGCACAAAGCATGCATATGCATGAGTGGACATGAACAAGTGCGCATCTGAATATATGAAAATGCGCTTTTTTGTTGCATTAAAGTGGCTACTGACTAGCGCTATACTGCATGCTGTCATGCATCTCATCTCACTCCATTCATCATGTCACTGCTGCGAGTGTGAGCTTAGGCTAAGATGTGATGACAAATGTCCTTTGCGAGTCAATATCAATGAACGTTCAAAGTGAGCTTTGGTTTCTCATCCAGGTAAGGATATTGTCCAGGTATCGATTTCTTTTACTGGTAACAAATAATGAGATCATGTCCAGTCCTTATAATTTCATCTGGACAAATGCAGGGCTGTGGTTGGAGTTTCCTAAAGTCATCGATGGCAGGGGTTTCCAAACAAAGAGGTTTTTACAGTTACAAACTTCTTTATAACTGACTCTGTGTGATCTGTAGCCTTGGAAAAACCTTGAAGAACAGCCTTTATTCAGCCCCCGTTTACACTAATATGTTTTAGTTTTAAAGCACATAGGTTTTGCTACAGTTGCGGCTTCCGTCCATCTAATCCTGGAGTTTTGGAGCCCTGAAACTGAGCATTTTGGAAACACTGAAGAGGGCGTTTTGGCTTTAAAACACTGCTGCTCTGTGTCGTGTGGATGGGGAAAAATGGATGCATGGCTGCAGACATTTGCCTATCTAATTGTGGCTTTTTCTCAATATCAAGTACACATAGTTCAGTCTTGCATACTGTCCTTGTAAGTTCAGACTTCGCAAGTTTGATATGGAAAACAAACTCCTGAGGACACATCGGGTAAATCTATAAAGGGAACAGTGTACTTTATAACTATATATATATATATATATATATATATATATATATATATATATATATATATATATATATATATATATATATGACACTTATATATATATACGTTTGTACTTAAGAAAAGGAGACAAGACTGAACTTTGTAGGCTACTTACTTTTGAGGAAAAGCCCCAATCAGGTAAATGTCTACAATGTCTTAAAATGAAAAGGGCCTCTTCAGCGTTTCTAAAAGCTCAATTTTCGGCGTTTGAAAACTCCAGGGTAGTGTGGACAGAAGGCATAACCGTAGAAAAACTTATACGTTTTAAAATGAAAAAGTATTCGTGTAAACAGGGCCATGAAACCCCCAAACAAGGTCATAAAACCCCTTGTCTCATTGGGGTGTTTTCACACCTCTGGTTTGAAAAAAAGTCAGGAAAGTGGGTGTTCAGCCTTGTTTTTGTTGAAAAGTGCAAACAGAACCCTTTTTAAAATTCCTTTCATTTATGACCTGAAAAAGAAATAATGGTGCACTGCACTGGAACAATGCCAGGATGAGTAATAGAATTTTTACCCTTATACTGTAGGTCAGGGGTTCCCAAATGTTTTATCCCGCGACCCCCAAAATAACTTGTGATCCCCACTATCCTCGAAGGTATAAACATACAAACACTGCACAGAATGTGCAGACACACCAAAAGAAACTACAGTTGAAATCAGAATTATTAGCCCCCCTAAATTAGCCCCCGTTTATTTTTTCCCTCAATTTCTGTTTGACTGAGAGAAGAGATTTTCAACACATTTCCAAACATAATAGTTTCAATAACTCATCTCTAATAACTGATTTATTTTTTTGCCATGATGGCAGTAAATAATATTTTACTACATGTTTTTCAAGACGCTTCTATACAGCTGAAAGTGACATTTAAAGGCTTAACTAGGTTAATTAGGTTAACTAGGCAGGTTAGGGTAATTAGACAAGTTATTGTATAATGACAGTTTGTTCTGTTGACTATCAAAAAAAGTATTAGCTTAAAGGAGCTAATAATTTTGACCTTAAAATTGTTCGAAAAAACAAAACAAAAACGGCTTTTCTTCTAGCCGAAATAAAATAAATAAGACTTTCTCCCGAAGGAAAAAATATTATCAGACATACTGTAAAAATTTCCTTGCTCTGTTAAACATCATTTAGGGAATAGTTAATAAAAAAGAAATCAAAGGGGGGCTAATAATTCTGACTTAAACTGTAGATTTTGATTTGGAGGTCATCCTTCATGTTCAGCTGTGGCCTTTCTTAATGTACGTGAGTGTGTAAAGGTGTCAAAGTTTAACATTGTGCCATAAAATCAATCTACTGCTTCTGACAATATTGCTACGTCATTAATATAATGTAAACAACCCAGGGGTCATAATCCAATGAGAAAAAAAATCAATAAATAAAGGCTGATGGCTTTTCACTTCCATGTTGTTGTTTTTATTGTAACTTTTAAATACTATTATATCTTCTGTCGGCTATGGATAAAATCATTCTAATAGTTTAATAATATACATGAGACTTTTGGATATCACCAAGCGACCCCCACTCATTGACTTGTGTCCCTCACTTAGGCAACACTGCTGTAGGTGAACCATTTCTTTAAATAGATTTTTGTATCCCTTCAATAACAACAAACTAAAGCAGCAATTCAATGTTTCGGTCCCCCCTTGATTTAGTTGTAAGGAACACCACAAATTATTTTGGCATGGGCACATAACAATACTTTGCAATGGGTTGTTGCTACTGTGTATTTCTGAGGTCCTTTCTTCCTGAAGCTGGCAAATAAAAGGAAACCGAGCATCTTCATTCCATCTTCAGAGCCATTTTAATGAGAGCCCACCATAAATATGCAAGCGCCCAGCTCTGGCAAACAAATAAAAGCCCTCCGTCCACACTATCTCCACGTCAAACTACAATGTAACCGGGGGAACTCCCTAGATGAACTGTAAAATAATGTTCAGTGGATTGCTGATGCTTCATTCGAGCTTGAGGAGATAAATCATAAAATGACGGAAATGGTTCAATAAACTTTTTTTATGCAAGAACCATACATTAGCATATGGCTGCATTAGTCCACGGGATCTCATTTGGAACAAAACGGAAGGCTAAATTAGGCCATGGTAACTGGCTGAAAGTGCACTCCAGCTGGTACAGAGGATGAAGGCAAACCCTGCTCTTCCGCACGCTTCAGGATCACACTCTGATAACACTAAAGGGTTTTAACAAGATAAAGGCACACATTAGCACTTATGCAATTTAGTAGACGAGTGCGCTGACCAAAATAGGGCATGATCTGTGTCCACTAAAGCTACATACTGTCAGACTTGAAATACAAACAAACTATATTCCAGATGCTGTAGCTTTTAATAGCAAAATAATTTATAATCGCTGTTCTTTCATTCATTTTCTTGTCGGCTTAGTCCCTTTATTAATCACCACAGCGGAATGAACCGCCAACTTATCCAGCAAGTTTTTACGCAGCTGATGCCCTTCCAGCCGCAACCCATCTCTGGGAAACATTCACACACACTCATACACTACAGACAATTTAGCCCACCCAATTCACCTGTACCACATGTCTTTGGACTGTGGGGAAAACCGGAGCACCCGGAGGAAACCCACGCGAAGGCAGGGAGAACATGCAAACTCCACATAGAAACACCAACTGAGCCGAGGTTCGAATCAGTGACCCAGCGACCTTCTTGCTGTGAGGCGACACCACTACCTACTGCGCCACTGCCTTGCCTTATAATCGCTATATTGAATATAAATACAGTGTAATTCAACTGTATTAATAAAAATTTATTTTATTTATTTACATTTCTAATCCTACCCAAGCAGCAACATACCACTCTCCATCGTAAAGCCAATACGGAAGTAACTGAAACTGCAATTCATCGACTCGCTTTTCGACTCCAAATGTTCACTGACTACAATACTAAATTGGCCAATTTTACAGCCTGGTACAAAAGTTGGTTTTGGTGTATATATTAAATATTACCGTTTACGACAACTGTGAGGAGGGTGAATTTTTTTTTTATAACTCATCTGTTTAGTTATTATTAAGTTATATTAAGTCTGCATAATTAAGGGCGTGGCCACTTGAGTGACTGAGCTAGGTATTTGAAGTATTTGAAAGTAATTCGCGTTTTCCTCTTGTAGAAAAATGTCATAAAACAATGCTCAGTGGCTCAATGTATTACAATAGTGTTTTTAAAAGACTAAACACTTTATTGATATTGTATTCAACCCACATGTTCTCAGAACATCAACGAGTAATGAAGTATTAAGCGTTTCTCAAAAGAAAAGCCTGTCTAAACAAAATGCTAACAGGCTTCTGTAGCTCTACTGACACTCCACCTCTTTTCCCTTATTTGGTCACCCCCGGTTGGTGTGCTGACATACAAACAAAATGGTGACGATTGGCCACGCCTACTTGGAGCTTCATTTGCGCTCTTCAGAAACCTAAGGGTGATGTTACAGATACTATGTCCATATCTTTTACAGTCTATGATCCTACTACTTTCTTATTAACTGTTAAAATACAGCTAATTAGTAGTTTATTGAGCTAAATGTCTTAGTTAATGGTTTATTATTAGCATAAACTGTGACTTAAAAAAAAGTCTTACCAAACTTTTTATTATTTTTGTAAAGAATCACTAAGCATCTGTGCACATCAGGTCCTACTGTAATCCACCATTTTTGTCTACATATAAACATAAAATAAACATCCATGCTGTTTTCACAAAATTCTATTTTTTTGCAGTTAGGACGAGGAGGTATCTCAAAAGCATTAAACAAAATATTTTTTTTAATTAAAACCGTGTTTTGTTTGTGTGAGCGGAGTCTTTTAAAATTGCTGGTGTTTGTACTGACAATGTGAAAATGAAAAAAAAAAACAGATGCAGCATCTGATTTGCATAATAATAAATACAATCTACCAAGAGCAGCGCAAATTAGATTGTAAACAAGCAGAGTCGATGACTATAAGGTGTGATCCAACAATGTAAGTGCAAGACTGGCTAAGAAATGCATTTTATTTGGTAAATAATGACACAAACACAAGTTAATTGACTCCCAAAAATCATACAGTAGTGAATAATGTTGGGTGATTCATTAAATCTTCTCATTTAAATGTTGAAAGTTAAAAAAAGTTTAACGAGGCCAGTCAAAATAATGGTGTCCATGCTTTTTTACTGGTGACTTTTTTACTGTGTTTCTTAAGTAAATGCTGAGAGTAGTTGTCAGTAAATCTGGTTTGTGTTTTCCCCCACTCTGTTAATAGCCCTGGTTATGTGATCAGTTCAATCTTACCTTAATCCATAAAGAACTGTCCCATCTGGATGCAGGCGGATCATGCGGTTCTTCACTGTGACGCCGTGTACAAAAGACTTTTTGTCATTTAGGAAATATGTGTCAGGAACCCAGAGCTGGTCAGCTACTCTGTTATCTAAAGTGAGATTAAGAGGAATCCCAGTATATGCCAGCCGCTTGTCCCTCCAGTACTGTTGGAAATACATGGTCAACGTGTAGTCCTGAGGGAAAATCAAAAAGAACCAATTTCATTAATTTCATTAGACAGTGTGATTAGAAAAAATGCCATCCACACAATATTACAATGAAAAAAAATCTGTACATTGCTCGGTAATTAAAAAAAATCTGACATTGTAATATTAAATTTTTCTACAATTTATATTGCGATACTAAGTATAATTTTACCAAATGAAATGAATAGGTCTATTTGCAAAGAATTCATAATTTTAGATACATTGGGGGAATTTCATAGAGAGCATCTGCATAAAATATAATAATCCAATCACAAGCATCAATAAATACAGCACAACAATGATGAACAATATTCAGATAAGCAAATTTATTAATCAAATGTGAAATGAAACTGTATAGTTTTCATTGAATATATACTCAAACACAATTAATCTTTAATAAAGTTAGAGATGTAATTTCTTATGCTTGAATACTTTTAAAAAAGATGAGACTTTTAAAAACTGCTCACAGTCGCAGGCCCTAAAAACATACATAAATAAAGTTTTAGTACCTTTATATGATTAGGAAAAAATGCCACAGCATTTAGCCACAAAATTCAAAATAAAAAGTATACTGTACATAGGGCTGCACGATATTGGAAAACGTTGCAATTGAACGTTGCAATGAAAAATCATAAGTGTTTTTAAATGTGGCTACTGGACAATTATAATACTGGTCTGACTACTGTGGATACAAATATTGTGATGTTGATATTGAAACTATATATTGTGCAGCCCTATATATATATATATAAATATATATATATATATATATATATATATATATATATATATATATATATATATATATATATATATATATATATATATATATATACTGAATTATTCTACAAACCTTAACGCAACAGTTTATTAATACTCTTCTAAAAGTCAATGAATGAATGAATAAACCAACCTACCAACCAACCGACCCACCAACTGACCCACCAACCAATCAATCAATCAATCAATCAATCAATCAATCAATCAATCAATCAATCAATCAATCAATCAATCAATCAATCAATCAATCAATCAATCAATCAGTCAACCAACCAACCATCCAACCAACTAATAGATGAATCTATAAATGAATCAATGAATCAATCATTGAACGACTGAATAAATAAAGGAATGAATGAATGAATGAATGAATGAATGAATCAATCAATCAATCAATCAATCAACTAACCAACCAACCAACCAACCAACCAACCAACCACCAATGAATAAAACATGAATGAATGAATGAATAAATGAATGAATGAATCAACCAACTAACAAACCAATTAATCAATCAATCAATCAATCAATCAATCAATCAATCAATCAATCAATCAATCAATCAATCAATCAATCAATCATTCATTCATTTATTTTCTTGTCGGCTTAGTCCCTTTATTAATCCGGGGTCGCTACAGCGGAATGAACCGCCAACTTATCCAGCAAGTTTTTACGAAGCAGATGCCCTTCCAGCCACACACACATTCACACACACACTCATACACTACGGACAATTTAGCCTACCCAATTCACCTGTACTGCATGTCTTTGGACTGTGGAGGAAACCGGAGCACCCGGAGGAAACCCACGCGAAGGCAGGGAGAACATGCAAACTCCACACTGAAACACCAACTGAGCCGAGGTCCGAACCTGCGACCTTCTTGCTGTGACGCGACAGCACTACCTACTGCGCCACTGCCTCGTCAATCAATCAATCAATCAATCAATCAATCAATCAATCAATCAATCAATCAATCAATCAATCAATCAATCAATCAATTAATCAACCAACCAACCAACCAATGGATGAATCTATAAATGAATCAATAAATGAATGAATCAATCAATGAACGACTGAATAAATAAAGGAATAAATGAATGAATGAATGAATGAATGAATGAATGAATGAATGAATGAATGAATGAATGAATCAATCAATCAATCAATTAACCAACCAAATAATCAACTAACCAAGCAACCAACCAATGAATAAAACATGAATGAATGAATGAATGAATGAATTAATTAATGAATGAATGAATGAATCAACCAACTAACAAACCAATGAATGAATGAATGAATGAATGAATGAATCAATCAATCAATCAATCGATCAATCAACTTAGCACCACAAGAAAAAATATATATTGTAAAATAACCATCACATGTGCTAACAGCCTTATTAAAGAGCCTTTTATTAAAGCATTCAGCTGCTCACTTTGGTTCAACCAATCAAGCAATGTCCCCTTATCATAGTGTCCCTGGAGGACACAAACATGCGGTAGGCATAAGAGACCCAACAGCCACTGTTTTTCCTGAAGGGTCAAAAGTGTCAAGGTCAGAAATAGAAACCCAAAGGCTGTGGCCTTCAGGGAATAGATTTTCTGTTGTCTGAGTGATATTTAAAGAAGCGTCAAGATTCAATTGGAAACAAGCTGCCTTCAGCCTCCATTCCTAAAGTCTGTCTGCCATGAAGACGCTGCGTGGCCATCACCGCCAGCGAAGCAGTCTGAACTGACTATAGATTTCCATTAGCACTGCTATAGTCTCAGTAGTCCACTCGACATCAGCTCGTACAGCCGTACTATATGACCTCAGCAATTCACAGTATAGGAATTCAATCAAACTACAGCATTGCCATGATAGCTCTTATATTTGGGCCGCCTCTGAGACCCAATGAATTTTAAAAAGGCTGAAATCACCAAATTTATGGACCTCATTTGTCCCCTGGGCCGAAGCCGATCCTGGTTGAAATCCAGGAGGAAGTGTGTGTTATTTTGTGTCTGCTGAACTGCTGTAATAGGTGCTCATGGGTAAAATGAAGACCTAACATGCTGTCCTCAACAATGTGCACAACCTGTTGATGTAATAAGAAGTAATTCACTTAGAAACATATGTTAGAGCTGCTTTAGGCCCTGAGGGCTGACTTCAGATCAGCCTGTGCAAGAGAGCGTGTAAGCGGAGTTCATTAGCTAACGAGATGAGAGGGGATGACATGACAGGGACACCGTCTTTATGATTACTAATGTCTGGCATTCCCTCTTACATTATTTCCAGCCCTATCCTTTCCTCTGCTTCTTATCCTCCTTCTTTCTTCCATTCAGCTTTTTCTGTAAGGCTTTTGTTTTAATTAATCCCTTAAACGACACTGATGGATACAAATCTTTTTCACAACACATTATACCCTACACCAAAGACTATAGGATAAACAAGGCACTTGTCACTTGTATAGCTTTGAATGGGGAACAGTGTAACGGTCAATATGGTGAATCAAGCCCTGCATACTAGTACAGGAGCCAATCATCGATCGCTATAGACTGAATGTTTCTCTGAGGGAGAAGCTCAGACCCGACATGTGCTTTTACGATAGTTTGGTGGTCAACAAAAGCACTGGAATCTCAAAGCAAAGCACATACTTCCTTTACAGATGTATATATCTACATAAAGCTTCAAATCTCAACTTTTAAATGAATTAACCACATTTGAAAAGCTTTTTTGTTTTGTTATTAACGTGAGGTACAGTCCATCCTGTCAAACGCACATCGCAAGACAGCAACTACTCAAACACCCACAAACTTTTAACAAAGAGTCGCTCTCATTTCTATAGGAGATTCGCCATCAAGACCAAGTTGTGAATTACTTCAGAAGACAAGCACGATTTGACGAAGCATTATTCAGAGGATGATAATGTGTGGAACAGCCATTAAAAAGATTGGTGTTGTGGTCTTGTTCCTTTCTAGTAGGCATGTGCAATAGCCTGGACAACCTGATTTTCTTCGATTTCAACGTTTAGAAATAAAACTTATGAGACAGATGTTGTTTAATTTTATTGGTGATTCCAAATATGTAATGTAATCGTAAGCTTGGCAAACCGTTTTTAAGAATTTGATGTTTCCCCATTCTGAAAAAAACGCCCTAGCTTACTGCCCGAAAGGTGTTTTAAAGATGGTCGCCAAGTAAAATGACTTGCCTTAAAGGGACTTTGCCTGCTCTACCAAATTAACACAGGAGACTTGAATTTCAAAGTGAGCGGACCATGGTAAAATAGAGTGGACCTAGTCTGAAAGTACACATGAGACAACAGTTAGAGATGCACCGGAAATGGATGCTATTTATTCCAAATGCATGAGCTGTCTGCTTTAAATGGCTGATCTTTGTTTTAGACTTGCACACAAACTGTACTGCAATAAATATAGTTGTAGTATACTTCAATTTCTAAAAATATAACATTAATGCATAACTTGTGGAACTGAAGTCTGGAAGAAAGATGCTAAAATTAAAATATTAATGTACAGTGCTCAGCATATATAAGTGCCCCCTGTCACAAATCAATCTTTTAAATTCATATTTTTAATAGAAAGCTGTACAATTTTATATTTGTGCATATATTAGTATATTAGTCAGTACTTAAGCCAAATGTGGAGCTTATCGAATAAATAAACATATAATAACGGTCCAAAAACTAGTACAAATTTTGTAGTTGTAATTTTTTTTTGCAATATTTAGCTTGAATTCAATTTTATTATCTTTCCATTTCTAAACTAGTTTGATGACTAAACTATTATTTAAATAAACAAATAGGTTTAATAAATTTGTTTTGTTTAAACGCACCAAAATACATTGCAGATATTGACCAAGAAATGGATATAAATATTCATTTTCGAAATGGGCTGTACTCAGTTACGCTGAGCACTGTATTTTTATGATCATAATATCATAATAATGATTATAATATAATGAGACTTTTAATGACAAAAATGTGAGAAAAATATTAAATTGTAAATATCTAGAACTGTTCTATTATCTATTCTATTAACAAATTTTTCTGTTATCCAAATAGCCTGTAGTGTGGCTTATAGCTAGAATATCTATACTTTTTATTCTCCAAAGTAGAAACAGCTAACAAATGTACCAAGTAAATCGCATACATGTCTGCAGATGGTGCTGGGGATCTTCATCTCTCAAATACCTGTGTGTGGGGCTATTTGTGTCTGCAAATGTTTTCTGGATGAGATCAATCATGTGCAACTATTTTGCATATAATATCATCAACATCACTGCATGGAGACATTTCCATTACAAACAACACTGCAATAATGTTATGAATGAATATACATAATCATGCGCTGCATCATCCTAGTCCATTAGTCAAGCAGTAGCTACAGCAGTCATCAACTCAATATTTACTGTACTCCTAGATGCCTGGTTTTATGAGACAGATTATCCCTCCCTCAAAAAATCCTAATAATAAATGGTTGACCTTTTCTGTGAAGACTGTGCAAAATGACTTGTTTGAATGCTTGTCTGGTTCTCAGACTTATTTTTTTCCCCCAACAAACTTCTGGCTTTCCTCTGAAGAATGGATGGATAACATCCATTATGTGGTTTACCTATAACTGCTTGCTAAGTCTGACAGTGCATCTGTTTCTGGGTCCAAACACTCTATTGGCAAACAACAACAAATAATAGTAATAATACTTATGATAATAATAATAATAATTATTATTATTCAATACATTTATATATCACATTTCTGGATACGCAAATGCTATACACATTTTTGGGGGGAATCTCTTTATCCACCACCAGTGTACAGCATCCACCAGGGTGACGCAACAGCAGCCATTTTGCGGCAGAGCACAGAGAGTCAGGACCTCGGTTTAACGTCTCACCCGAAAGACGGCGCTCACTGAGTATAGAATTCCCTTCACTATACTGGGGCGTTAGGACCCACATAGACTGCAGATTGAACGTGCTTTGTTGGCCTCACTAACACCATTTCCGGCAGCAACCTAGCTTTCCCATGTCGTCTCCTATCCAGACACTGACCAGGCGCAGCCCTGCTTCAGTGGGTGACCTTGTGAGAGTTGTAGAGAGCTAGCTGTTGGCTTAAAAGTGTTAATATATGCTCACAGTGTGGTGTAACTGAAAATCATAATCATAATGTTTTACATCTATGTTTAATATCAGACAGACAGACAGTGATTCATCTTTTACAAATGTTTAAAATATTGGTGTCACACACACACACACACATATATATATATATATATATATATATATATATATATATATATATATATATATATATATATATATATATATATATCAAGTGCGCCGCAAGCCTGCGTTTGAGTGAAGGTCTCGGCCGTTAGATCGCCCCCTGGGGGCTGGCTGCAGTACAAGTGATAAAGCCCGCCTCCTCCGTGTTAATGAAGGAGACTTGAGCCCAAATAAAAAAATTTTATTACACTTGCAATAAAATGTCCCGAAAGATAGTTCTGGTCGATTAAGGCACTGGTTTTTGTGTTGAAATAGGTGCAGATCTTAATTTTTGTAAACAGTTTGTTTTTAGCAGTAATTTAATGCTGGGCGTGTCATCGTGATTGACAGCTGTGATTGACAGTTTCTCAAAGCAGCGCGTCAGAGCTTCGGCAGGAGACTGAAGTGTTATTATTCGATTTCTGTGTTATTTTACCATGATAAAATGAGTTCAGCAGTAAACTATAGTTTCTGACATACATGATCCTGGTGGAACACTGTTTATTCGCTAAGGTCAGGGCTTTTTTCGGGCTTTATTAGTTTGCTGATACACGCCTAACCACCCAGATAGCAAAACACACTCTGGCCAGTTCCGGCTAGATTCTCGCCTGCCGGAGACTTACCCCTCAGAGCTCAGACTGACTACCTCTGCTGGACCTACTCCGGATGCCTGGACTCACTGCCCGATTCCAGCCCGAGTCAATCGAGCCAGATGCGGCGGCCGAGCGAGCCGGCGCTGCCGCATGCGAGCCGGAATCAGCCCGCGACGCCGCGAGTAGGTTATGCGCTGCGGCCCGGAGCTGGCGCGATTGAATATATAAAAACCCTCATATTTGTTAACGTTATTACATCCATTTGTGTTGATATGACAGCAAACGCATGCTGAGAAGTTCGGGGGGCGTGGTTGATTTTACATAAAGCGTTTGGTTGGAAGCTCGACTCCGCTCATTTTCGCGGCTCCTCCTCTTGCTTCATCAGACAGTCCTTCTGCGCATGTCAAGGCTCCAATTTCAGCAGTCTTTTGCGACAGTTTGTGCCCGTCAAGCAGGCGTTTTGCCCTCAAGGCGTTCAATGGGAAAAGGGGCTGTCGCGTCGTCCATATTTTTTACAGTCATTGATTTATATATATATATATATATATATATATATATATATATATATATATATGATCATATTACCCCAGTCCTTTCACCATTACATTGGCTCCCTATTAAATATCGTATATATTTAAAATTTTTATTGACTACCTACAAAGCCCTAGATCTTTCTCATATCTGGCACTTAAACTCTAGAACAGCCTTCCTAGCACTGTTCGGGAAGCAGACACACTCTGTCAGTTTAAAACTAGATTAAAGACACACCTCTTTGCATTAGCATACACATAAAAAAACTGATGCTTTTGAAATCCAAATCCTCTAAAGGACTGTTAGTTTGCATTATTTAGCTAAACCGGAGCCAGGAACACTTCCCAAAAAATATTATAATTTGAATGGCAGCTTTGCTTATGTTAGTCTGTTTTTATTATTCTATAATCCTCAAGGTTTTTTTCCTTCACTTCCGTCAATTGGAGAAGTTTGCTCCTCGCCACTGTTGCCACTGGCTTGCTTAATTTGAGACTTGTGGAGCTGACTCCTGATAGACTTGCTATTCATTGTTTTGACTTTCAGCAGTGAAAATTAAATCACACTGAACTGAACAAACCTGAACTTCAACTTTGAAAACTGGACTGGCATAGTTTCAAATGACTATGACTTCTATGTTAAGCCACTTTGACACAGTTTACATTGTAAAAGCGCTATAGAAATAAAGGTGAATTGAACTTGAAAAAAGTGTCTGAGATTCAGAGACTATATTAAACATGATTTGAAAAAGATTCACTTTAAGGTGTGAAAGGACTGAATGGTGTTCATGTGATTGAGTTGTCTCAACTAACAGGAGTAGAAGCTTGGAGCTGGAAACAATTTTCCATATGTCACAACTTACTAATTGTTATGTTGTTCAGGGCTAAGTCACATCACATGGGTCTAAGCAATGTATCAGTGTTCAATAATGTACAAAAGTGTGACTTTTAGTCATGTATCTCTCCATCTGCGACTTCTGTCTTCAGTTTCTTCAGATGTGTGAGTACATTAGCATGCTCTACAGCGAGGTGTCTTGAGGATCTTGTTATGATATATTTAATGTGTCTTTACTGTGTGATCCAGTAATGTTACATAACCTGTTCAAGACTAGTGCCGTCGCCTCACAGCAAGAAGGTTCCTGGTTTGATTCCTTGCTGGGTCAGTTGGCATTTCTGTGTGGAGTTTGCATGTTCTATCCGTGTTTGCGTGGGTTTCCTTGGGAGTCCAAAAACATGCGGTATAGGTGAATTGAATAAACTAAAAAGTGTGTGTGAATGGATATTTCCCAGTACTGGGTTGCAGCTGGAATGGCATCTGCTGTGTAAAACATATGCTGGATAAGTTGCCGGTTCATTCCGCTGTGGTAAACCTCTGATGATCAAAGTGACTAAAAGCGGAAGGAAAATGAATGATTGACAGTCAAATATTTGAAATGATACACCCGTTTTCCTCAATATTTATACCTGTCATATAAAACTAAAGTCTTTAAAACACAATGCCTGTCTTTAAAGTTACAGTAGCTATAACAAAACATTTCTCCACAACAAAAGACCAAATCACCCACATGTTAAACAGTTTTAAACTGTATTATTCTGTTGTATTCACATGTGTTAATGGCAGAGTTGGGTGTAGAGTTGCTGCTTATGGGGCCGTTCACATATCGTCTCTTTTGCGCATATTGCATTTTCCAGGAACACACAGTTGAAAACCGTGAGTCACATGACAAGAATTGAGCAATCAGTTTCATACTTTGTATGGAATATTCACATTTCGGTAGACTAACTTCTTAAGACAAACACAGAACACACAAATACTGCAGTGCTTTTACATATGGATGTCAATGATTACAAGTATCCAGTTGTCTTCTAAATGTCTGCTTTTGTGTTAAAAAAAGACAAACAGGTTTAGAACAAGGGAATGATGAGATAATTTTAAATTTTAGGCAAATTATCTTCTTGAGTCTTTTGAATATGTTAGGCTTCTGTGATCAACCCATTGTAATGTTTTTCAGAGAATATTAAACTCCTGAAATAAGCTGCAGATTGTTTTGTATTTTTGTAGGTATATTTTTTATGTTTTAAAAGTAACTTCAAAGTAAAGTAACTAGTAATCTGACTATTTTTTTATATAAAACATTTAGTAATGTAGTCAGATTAAAATTTTCCAGTAGTAGTCAGTAATTTGTAATCTATTGCTTTTTAAAAGTAACTTACTCAATACTGGTTATTGGACATTTATGCGTATTTAATACTGACTGTTCACTTTAATAGCATTTAAACTTTATATACAGTATGTTAGGCAAGTAGTTTTCTTCTCTGTCACAAAGCTTTTAATCAAGGATTGTGAAATTGTGTGTGTATTAGAATGTTACATGGTTTAAAACAACAAAACAACTTATTACAAAAATATATTTTACACCTTTTTTACACCTACATGTTTTAAAGGGCAAGTGAAAACCTGGCCAGACCAGTAAAAATTAAGACCTATTGATAGTGGTATTAAGTACCAGCTATTTTTTTAAGATTTATTTTTGACATGTTTGCTTTTAATATAATAGGACTGTATAATACTGACAAGAAGCAAAGTTGGAAAGAGAGACAGGAATGGGATCTGAAAAAGTCCTTGACTCTGGATTCAAATTTAGGATACCCACAGTGCAGTTGTGCTCTGTGTTAGACCAACATTTTAGGTTTTCAGTGGCAATAAGTATTGGTATTTTTTAAGGTATCATATTATATAGGGATAAACCCATATAACATTATTAGCTGATCACCATGACAATACATTGATAATCGGTAGCATTCGTCGAATGATAAATCATGATCAGAGCATTTCTAGTTTCATATCAAAGAATTTTAAGTTTGTGACAATCCTAATCCGGACAAACTAGCAACTCTGGAAACTTAAAAAGTCAGTGTCACTTTCATGTTTTAGAATGAAATAAATAGATGCAGCCGAGTGAAGTGATACTATTGATATATAGGGAACTGTGCTGCATCGGTCACAGAAAACATAAGTGTATCAATTATTAATTACTAGGCAAAATCTTAAAGCAGTACATTCAAACGGCAAGAAGAAAACAGCTAAAAATAGAAACGTCTTAGGATGCAGCTTACTGCACCTCAGTAAATCATTGCTGTAGTTCTCTGCTGAGAGGAATTCCCTTATGATAAAGTGACACCTCGTTTTGACATATACACCATTTCTTCTGTCCCACAGATAAAAATCACAGATGAAATGCAGGAGAAACAAACAGAAAGACAATATTTCACATTTGAAACTGACAATCTATTAATGTAGGGGCTGATATCAAACACATTGGAGCTCACAACAGAACTCAGCCATGGATTTACCTCTGTGTCATGTACGGTAGATTACTAACACTTTACGAGATGTACTCGCTGCAAAAAAAACGCTTCTCTTACATAAAGTTTTCGCCTTGTTTCTAGTACAAATATCAAACAATTCTTAAATCAAAAAGCATATTCTAGACAAGCAAAAAATATTGTCGTGTTTCATGGGTTAAGCAAAATAATCTTGTTTTTCCATTTGATATAAGAATATTTTGCTTACCCAGTTGGCAGATTATTTAGCTTGTTTTAAGGAAAAACTCACTTAATTTTGGCATATTATTTCTTAAACAAGACAATATTGATTTGCTAGTTTAGAAAATGCTTCTCAATTTAATAAAAAAAGAGATTTTTATACTATTTTCTGGAATCCTCAATAATGAAATATATGAACGAAAAATAGATTTTTATTCAACTGAAAAAAAAAATCACAAAATGCAAAACTATTTACAGTAGATGATATTTTAAAACCAACTTGTAATGAATGTTATTTTTCTTCTATTTTAATGATGCTGTAAGAGCAAGCAAACACTGCATATGCTAATATAAAAATGGAAAATAGTGTTTTATATCATTTTTAATAGCAAAATATTGCTAGGCGGGGTTGCTAGTTGACCATCAATAAATGACAAAACATTGCTGTCACTCTGATACAAGTTTTATTTCTGGAAAAATGACAAAGCACTGCAATGTTTGGGTGTTCTGTTTGTCTGAGATAATTAGCCTTACAGATAATTATTCCATACAAGCTGAAGCTGCTATAAACTCTACTCACTCGACAAACTCTGAGCTACTGGATGTGAGTATGGACTGATAGGAGAGAGCTGTTTTAATAGGATTTGTGACTAAATGTCCTACATGATAATAGTTTGATTACGGAGTTTACATGTCTTGTTTACATGCACTTCAAAAGTGTGACTAAAAATAAGAACATTTCACATCTTAATTTGATTTGACTATAATTTAAGCGTATCTAAAGTGCTATTCCATTGCATGGTTAATTTGTGTGGAGGCAGTTTTGGTAGCCTCTGCTTTTGAATGTGGCAAAACTTCTGTGAAAAAACTGTTATGTCACACCCACCCAAGCAAACAAGTGACACGCAACACTGAAGCCAGCCTAGGTTGCCAGGTATGTGCAAAGCACTTGGTTTGAAGCTCAAATCCAATCTTGCATTCAATCTTTAGTGCTAAATTCACCCTAATACTCTGTCATAAGATCACTAAACTCCCAAGACAACTTTTCACCTTGACATGAAATCTTGTCGCGATTTAGTTCACAAGATCTCGTAGCCCAACATCTCGTCACACCCCAAATTATCATTATTGTAAAAAAATATTGTCATCTTTTTAACAGGTCATGTCACAACATTAGAAATCTGATACTATTACTAATAATAGCAACAGATAGAATTATTATTATCTGATTTATAATGATGTGATAACATTATTTTTAATAATAATAATATTTTTTTTAATTATTATTTTACATTTGGAAGCACTCGTAGAAACCCTTTACACCATACATGATATATGAAAGCGTAAAAGCTTGTGAGGAAGAGGATCAATCATTGAAAAGCAGAGTCCTGTCAATGAACGGCCCCTCTGGGAGGTTGAGGTGATGGTGTCATCAGCTGGGTGAGGGGTGCGTGCACTCATACAAAGACAAGCTTTCAGCACGCCAGTCACACAGCATTTACGTCAACTTACCACCACCACCATCTATTGGGAATACCAGAATAACAGCAGCAGGAGAGATTCCTCGGTGCAGAGTGTGCATGTCATGTTCTAAACTTCACTGATGCGTGCTGTGGGTATTTAACTGGAGAGATATAACACATACAACACGTTTGTGTGTATAAATAAGCACTCCTCTGTCATAGCTGTTACATTTAAACACGAAACTGCTGCATGAAACAGTTGCATTTAAAAATTAAATGTGTATTTTTTGTATGAAGTTTTTTTTTTATATACACTCACCGGCCACTTTATTAGGTACACCTTACTTTTACCGGGTTGGACCCTCTTTTTCCTTCAGAACTGCTTTAATCCTTCTTGGCATAGATTCAACAAGGTACTGGAAATATTCCTCAGAGATTTTGGTCCATATTGGCTTGACAGTAGCCACAGCTGCTGCAGATTTGTCGGTAGCACATCCTTGATGCAAATCTCCCGTTCAACAAAATCTTAAAGGTGCTCTATTGAATTGAGAACTGGTGACTGTGGAGTGAACTCACGGAATAATTTCTCTTTTTTGTACCATTCTCTGTAAACCCTAGAGATGGTTGTGTGAGAAAATCCCAGTAGATCAGCAGTTTCTTAAATACTAGTCCATTTGGCACAAACACATTCAAAGTCACTTAAATCACTTTTCTTCCACATTCTGATGTTTGATTTGAACTGCAGCAAATCGTCTTGACCATGTCTCCATGTCTAAATACATTGAGTTGCGGCCATGTGATTGGCTGATTAGAAATTTGTGTTAACAAGCAGTTGGACAGGTGTACCTAATAAAGTGAGTGTATATATCCCAGCTTGATGTTTAGGTCTGCGAGCCGGTAACTCTTGTGGGTAAGAAATTAGTGACAACATTTACAGAACCGTTCAATTTATTTATTTATGCTTTGTTACTTATTTTGGACATGTGATAAACAGAATGTGTATGTAATACAGAATGAATGATTCTTATGAACTACTTCTTGTAACAGTAGTGAATCTAAAGTTAGCAGTGAAAGCATTGGATCTTGATTTATAAATGACAGTGATAAGTCTTTTTAATGTACAGTATGCACCTTAGTTGTGTGTACATGTGTACATTAGTGTAGTTATAATTATGTTTACAGTACATCAATACTCCAATTTTAATACAATTAAGATTCTACCATGTAAACAGAGATTTTAATCTTACATTAATCAGACTAGTCATAATCGTAGTAAAGACAAATCGAATGACGATATGTGGAGAAGTCCTATTTTAGTTGCATTAATGAAGTGCAGACATGACATGTAAACACTTTAACCAAACTATTACAAACTATTATCATTGTGTAGGATTTTATGTTGCATTTTGTGACAGGATAGGTCAAACACACACACACACACACTGCTGTTTGACACTGTATTTTCTGTACCTACCGAGTCAGTACAAGACAACCTGCATCTCTAAGGACACAAGTGTATGAACAGTGAACTCCTGGGGACTCCTCAAACTCTCCATTACTGAAAACAATTTTGTATGTGATATCAAATTCCTTTAAAACATCTCACCCACTAATCCTTAATTCTTACTGGCATCCAGTACCTCAGAATTTGTCACAGGAAATGAATGAAATGCTGCTGAATGAAAGTGAAACTGCTGAACTGCAATTGAAGTTGTCAAAAAATTACAAATAAAACACCTGAAATTACATTGAAACGCAGGAGGTAACACTGGATAGCATGGTGATATAATGACGTTAATCTGTCAATGTGGTACAATGTTAAAGAAAAGAACATTTAAAAAGCAACTCATATGAACACCTTAATCGCATTATTGTCTTTTTCAGTTTAAGGTGAATCATTTAATTACTAATGTACATTAACAAACGTAGCCATTGGTAATTTAACAATGTACAGTGAAGGAAAATTCACACCTCACCAATAAACACTAAACAATGTTGGCAACCACTGTACATTATTGCACAGACATTGCTCAACAAACTCTAACTGAACATGCTCAATGGGCAAAAATGAATGTCCAGCAACAGGCAACAACATGAATGACACACTGATTTGACAAAACCTAAAGAAGTGTTGCTTGCTAGTTGCTACTGATCTACATCTGACTTTCTTATAAGAATGACAAACAAAATTAGCATCCAATTACATTTCTGTATCAATCAAGTTACAGTTAGTGAATGGATGACTTGGTGTGAAGCTTAATCCAATGTTAGTAGTACAGCATGGAGAAGAACAAGTCAGACAGAAGCCATAGTTATAGCAAGATAAAGACATTAATGGGCATTAGATGGTATGATGAAAGAAAGTAGCACAACTTCCTGAAATGTAGAACACAAAAAAGGCATTTTGAAAAATGTTGGACAACTGTAACCATTGATATGCACAGAAAAAAAAAATACTGTAATACTGTTGGGTTCCACACAATTCTTTCCTGTTGTCCCAACACATTAAATTGCCATAATTGTTTTTTACAATTTTAAGTGGATTAAACATAAAATAATTAAGTTGTCCCCCGAAAATATCAAGAATTGTGTTGATTCAGCTCATTTTAAATAAGTAGTTTGAACAAGAGGCAAACATCTTTTTTTTGAGTGGAAGTCAATGGTTACAGGTTTCCAACATTCTTCCAAATGTCTTCTTTTGTGTTTAACAGAAGAAAAAAAACTACAAATGGTTTTGAACAACTGAAGGGTAAGTAGAATTAAAATGTTTATTTTTAATCTGTTTGTGCCATTCCTTTAAGCATTTCACTTTAAGGGCATATACTCACACTATGTACAGTTGCCTTGAACCGGGCCAAAGGATGCTTGTCCCCCCCCTCCTGTCTCCCCCGACGGCCCGCACTCACATTACATTTGAGCCTGGGCACGCTTATGTCATCGATGATGCGCTGTTCAGAAGAGAAGTGCTCTTGCTCAGCACAGTGGAGATTTCTTTAGTTATATCAGTTTAGTCGTTTGATAAGCAGTGACACGCAGTCAAATATTTCGCCGAACAGAACAGCCACTTTTGATGATCATAAAGAATCATAAAGTTCTCGTGCTGGAATTAGGAGGTTTGCTGAAGGTGCAGCTGTCGTGCAGTGAGGGGTTTGCATCTTTAATAAACTATGACAGTTTGCGTTCATTCAACAGTGAGAATTATTAATTAATTCATATTAAATAGTTCCATACAAGTCATGTCTCGCTTTTCAGTTTCGGACACGTTTTTCACTCGAACACAAGTGTACCGCGCCAAAGCCTGATTGAACCGCGCTCTGGAACACCCCTTCCAACCAGGCCAGGGCTGGCCAAGTGAACCGAGCCTGAGCCCGGTTCAGAGCATGCACACTTCTCAAGCGATCTAGGAAACGGGCCTGGGCACAGTTCGTTTAGCATAGTGTGAGTACACCCTAAAAGATCTCAATATATTGCCAGGAGCTGCCTGTATTAAAGAGCCCCTATTAAGTATTTAAAAAGTCATATTTTGGTTTTGAGGGTCTCTAACAACAGGCTGATATATAAGGTCAAAAAATGCTTTCATGGTCTAATAATATGCATTTATTCATTCATTCGTTCTATTTTCGGCTTACTCCCTTAATTAATCCAGGGTCGACACAGCGGGATGAACCGCCATTTTATCCAGCACATGTTTTACATAAAGCATGCCCTTCCAGCTGCAACCCATCTCTGGGAAACATCCATGCATACTCATTAACACTCATATACTACGGACAATTTAGCCTACCCAATTCACCTTTACCGTATGTCTTTGGACTGTGGGGGAAACCGAAGCACCAGGAGGAAACCCACGCGAACGTAGGGGAGAAACGCCAACTGATCAAGCCTAGGCTCGAACAAGCAACCTTCCTGCTGTGAGACGACAGCACTACTGCACCACCGCATCGCCAATATGCATTTATTTTTACCTAATTATCTCAACGACTCCAATATGATTCGTTCAGCGTTTCGTTTGTTCTAAAACCCGTCCATAGCACAATGCCAATCTGTGCTGATTGGTCCGATGACCCAGTCTATTGCGATTGGTTGACTGCATTCAGCGTGAGACAGAGAGAAATGCCCACCACGGTTTATCAACAGTTTTGAAGTAGTTAGAGTGCAGAGAATATGTTTGAGTCCAATGCAGGAGTGCATTAAAGTAATGCAGTTTAACACCAGCATATTGAATATTATACGTTTAACACCAGCACCAGCATATTAATCATGACATACATCCAGTATTAATGAACACAGGGGCAAAAGCTGAACTATTTTGAAACTTGACCACCGCACGTGTGTAGGAACAGCTGACAGTGGCCATAGCAACAACAAATGGCAGTGGATCGCGAACTCACAAACGCATTCAAATCCGTAAACAAAGCGGCAAGTGTCTCGTCTTCAACTTGGTTTTAGACACGATATGAGAATTTAAAGTTAATTAGATACAGTACAATATAATAATCATAACCGAACCGTGAGACCAGTGTAGGTTCACACCTCTACATTTTAATTGCACTTAAGTTACGTACACTTGTGAAATGGAAGAAGGAACTGATCCATGAACTGTGTACTGTAAAGTTCCTTTCAAGCTCTGAAAAAGTCCCTTACATCAATAGTCTTTTCTGATCCTTCCTTTAACAAACGGTCGACGAATCCCTCGTTGTGTGTAGATTGCTGAAGCACTCATCAGAAAAATGACAGGAACACAGCACAAGGCTGAGGCTATAATGCTAAGGTATTTTTGTAAAAATAAACTTTAACCAATGACTCTTCACAGCCTCATCTTTGGGTAGAGAAAATAACACGAACTTTGCCTCACACTTCAGAGCACAGCGTCAGCCAGTGGTTTTAATTTTCCATATCAACGTCATGTCGACACGGCTAAAGACTTATTACAGCTGCGATTTATTCCAACCACTATAAGTCGATTCTTTTATAGATGAATCAATACTTTTTAACATGGCACACTTTCAGATTTAAGCCTTAACCAGATTTTACACTTTACTTAGAGCTGTGTTACAAACTGCATGGAAGCTCATTTTCAAAAACCCATAATAGGGGCTCTTTATTTTTGGTTTTACTGTAAGTGTTTTTTTTTTTTTTTTTTTTACTATCAAATTGCCAATAACCTTTGATTTGCATGATGTTAAAGACAAAGTTTCAGCTAAAACTCTTTTTTAGTGTTCTAGTGAAGCAAAATATATCTAAAATGAGTGTAATTAATAGCAAATCTTCTATTTGAATTAAACTATCCCTTTAATACATCAATTTTAAAGAAATAAAATCATTCAGAAAATAACTCAAATAGTTCAAATAGTGAACTTCTTGCTTATAACACCTAAGAAAACCCCTAATGGCTCAAAGTACCTTTGACTTCAGAAGCATTGGACTCTTGCATCTTCTGCTCAAAAATTACATCTGGCAGCTCAAGGTTCAGGTCACTCATAGAGCCAGTTTTCTTTCATATGATATTGATTTTCCTCCTGACATCTACAGTATACGTGCTTCCTCTCATGCAAACAACAGCGTGGAAGAAAGACAACAGGGGAAAAAAAACTTCCTAATAAGAGCGGCTGAATTCCTGAGAGCGGAGCGAGAGGCACTCATCCCTAGAGCTCTGCAACTCAACAGGCTGTGGTTAACATGGTGTTCAAAGAGGCTGATGTCACAGCGTGATCTTGCTGCTTGTCCTCTCCATTGCCTACTAGTGCTCTGCAGGGATAAGCCCAGGGGCTTTGCAGTGTGTGTGTGTGTGGATGTGTGGACGTATGTCTGTTGCACTATCTAAGACTTTCAACAGGAGCTTGAAGGTATCAAACTGGACATTTTGGCATAATTTAAAACACTGGGATGTGTTCTTAACTGTGTCCTGAAAGGCTTTTTTTGTTAATTTTAAACTGTTCAGTCAGGTCCACTTATAATTTGTGTGAAGATTTTCACATCAATAAGCATCTTAATTTAGAAGTAATAGAATATCTTCTTTCATGTTTTGACTTCTCATCAGAACACACTGTTTTTATAGGCATGGCAGACTGTAGAATTAAACACCCACTGCATACCTGTCAACATTGGGATGTAAAAATAAGGGATATGCCCACCATAATAAGGGATTGTTTCATATTTTTATTCTATTGTATTTATTTTACTTTTCATATTTACAGGGAGGAAAATAACTGTATATAAGTCTGAATTATTAGCGCTGCAGAATTATTAATGACCCTTTCCCCCTCCAATTTCTGTTTATTGGAAAGAAGATTTTTTTCAACCCATTTTTAAACATAATAGTTTTAATAACTAATTTCTAATAACTGATTTGGTTTATCTTTGCTATGATGACAGCACATAATATTTTACTAGATATTTTTTCAAAATACAAGCATTCAGATTAAAGTGCTATTAAGAGGCTTAATTAGGGTAAGTAGGCAAGTCATTGTATAACAGTAGTTTCTTCTGCAGACAATCAAAAAACATATTGCTTGAGGGGCCTAAAAATATTGACCTTAAAATAGGTTTCAAAATATTTAAACCTGCTTTTATTCTAGCCAAAATAAAACAAATAGGTCTTTCTCCTGCACAAATATTAAAGGAAATACTGTGAAAAATTCCTGAATCTCAATGCATTTAGGCAAGTACACATGGTCAAGACGATTTCCTGCAGTTCAAACCAAGCATCAGAATGAGGAAGAAAGGTGATTTAAGTGACTCTGAATAAAAAACGTTGGCAACGTTGTTGGTGCCAGACGGGCTGGTCTGAGTATTTTAGAATCTGCTGATCTACTGGGACTTTCACGCACAACCGTCTCTAGGGTTAACAGAGAATTGTTTGAAAAAGAGAAAATATTCAGTGAGTACACTTTACTGAAATGGCCTCCACAGTCACCAGTTTCCAATCCAATAGAGCACGTTTGGGATGTGGTGGAATGGGAGATTCACATCATAGATGTGCAGCCGACAAATTTGCAGCAACTGCGTGATGCTGTCATGTCAATATGGATCAAATCTCTGAGGAATATTTCCAGTACCTTGTTGAATCAATGCTATGTGGGATTAAGGCAGTTCTGAAGGCAAAAGGGGTCCAACCCGGTACTAGTAAGGTGTACCTAATAAAGAGGCCAGTGAGTGTATACATTCTCTGTGAATTTATGTTTTAAGTTTTTACTGCAATGTCAGATTCATAGTGCTCAAATTGCTCTTGACTGGACTGCTACGTGTTCTGTCCTGTCCACCGATGTAAACTTCTGCATGTTTGACAACCAGTCATCAGCTTGCATTCAGGGACGCTGCTGTGGTTCAGATTAATAACATCAACTGTAATAACTCGGTACATATCAAATGATCTGTAATAACAGACAAAGTGATATTAACCACACAATAAAAAAAAGTTACACACAGTTGTGTGGTGCAACATTACTGTCGGATCCAATATTGTTGGCAATGTCTTATGGTTTCAATCTTTCTAAACATCCAGTGTCAAGTTGTTCCTTGTTTGCAAAGAAATCCACTTTAACATGAAGTAAACAATGGTTATTTACTAATGTGCAGTGGAATTTAATTAAAATATATATCTAATGTGTGGATCTGAAGAATGCCAATATAAGGGCTGTTTTGTTCAACTCAGATTGTGTTTTAGTCATCTCTATTGTTCAGTTTAAGCATAGTCTCTTATTATTTGCCTACTACAGTTTGAATGGGTCATGGGGCAGTGATTATAAACAGACATTGATCTTCTGTTTAGCCACACTATTACATAATAAATTGCCACATTCTAAAAGCTGTCATTTTGGCAGATTGAGTTCAATATAAGCTGTTTTTGGACTAACAAAAAAGAAATGTACAGGCCTGTGTAAGTGCGATGACCTCTTGCATGTCAAAGGAGCAAGCAAGTTTTGACTTCTCAGTTCATGACCCCTTGAACACACAGCATGATCTATAGTAAAACTGAAGCGCAGAATCCCTGTATGGCACTCTATGGTCTGGGGAACCTGTTTTTTGAGGGTACTTAGTCTGCAACATGCTCTGTTTGCCTTCAGGTCATATGACACACACCGGTCGCTGGATGGAAATGGTTTCCAAAGCACACCTATTTACCCTAAAGGTGGAGATAATAGGCACTTAGTGAAGTTCAGAGTTAACACTTCTATACACTGATATTACGGCTGATTGAACAATTACAGGCCACAAAGCCGACTATCAGGCTAAAAATAAAGGGGGCGAGAGCAAACAAAAGACTAAATATATTAATAATTTCGGTCTCCTTGACGACGCTCGCTCTCTGCAGAACGCCCACACAGGCGTGCTGAGCTCTGGGCCGATACCTTGTGCGTTTCTGAGGTTTTTTTACGGGCATTCTTTGCTTTCTGTGCCTTTCCTTATCACCTTAAAAGCTCTTTGACCAAACTCTACTGTCAGGTTACGGCTGGGGTAGATTGATGGAAACCACCAGCATTCCTCTTAACATTTCGGAAAGCTTCTTCATGCCATAAACACACAGATCAGCAGATTCTTCTGACAGTTGGCCACCTTGGAATTGTAAGATCTGCATTCTGAGCAATTTTGAGGTGTTGAGTTTTAATGTTTGTTCCTTCCATAAAGCAAAAATGAGAGCAACTCCCTAAATGTGCTTTAAATATACAATATTAAAATGCTCTCAAATTTGTATAGCATGTGGGGATTTTTGGTACTTGTCAAATTAAGTTGGAATATGATGGACTTTAATTTAGACAGAACTGGTAATGTAATGTAATGTAATGTGTATTTATATAGCGCATTTATTGTGTATGGCCATACACCCAAAGCGCTTCACAATTATGAGGGGGGGGTCTCTCCACACCACCACCAGTGTGCAGCATCCACTTGGATGGTGCAAAGGCAGCCACAGGACAACGGCACCAGTACACTCACCACACACCAGCTATTGGTGGAGTGGAGAGACAGTTATAGAGCCAATTCAGTTGAAGGGGCTGATTGGTAGGCCATGATTGTAAGGGCCGATAGAGGGACTTTGGCCAGGACACCAGGGTTACACCCCTGCTCTTTCACGAGAAGTGCCATGGGATTTTTAATGACCACAGAGAGTCAGGACCTCGGTTTAACGTCTCATCCGAAAGACAGTGCCCACTGACAGTATAGTGTCCCCTTAACCTTTACTGGGGCATTAGGACTCATGCAGACCACAGGTTAAGCGCCCCCTGCTGGCCTCACTAACACCACTTCCAACAGCAACCTAGTGTTCCCTAGTGGTCTCCCATCCAGGTACTGACCAGGCTCAGCCCTGCTTAGCTTCAGTGAGTAATCGGTCTTGGGCTGCAGGGTGATATGGCTGTGCCATACAATGTGGTACTACAATATATTCATTCATTCATTCATTCATTCATTCATTCATTCATTCATTCATTCATTCATTCATTCATTCATTCATTCATTCATTCATTCATTCATTCATTCATTCATTCATTCATTTATTCATATATTCATTCATTCATTCATTTTCTTTTCAGCTTAGTCCCTTTTTTGATCTGGGGTCGCCACAGTGGATTGAACCACTTTCTAAACAAACATCTATTCTAAGAAACATCCATTCACACTCATTCACACACATACACTACGGACAATTTAGCTAACCCAATTTACCTATATCACATGCTTTTGGACTTGTGGGGGAAACTGGAGCACCCGGAGGAAACTCATGCGAACATGGGGAGAACATGCATTGCAAACTTGACAAAGAAAGGCCAACTGGCCCAGCTGGGGCTCAAACAAGCAACTTTCTTGCTGTGAGGCGATCGTGCTACCCAATTTTGCTCTCTCCAGAAATGCAAATAGGCATAAGTAATCAGAATGAGGCATGGTGGTTTATAACATGTTTCTACATACTTTATTTTGTGTTCAACAGAAAAGAAAACTCAACGGTATAGAACCATTAAACGGTTTGCGAATGATGAGTAAATTTTCATTTTTGGGTTAACTATCACTTTATGGCTTAAAGTAGTGAAAAAATGCAAAATATTTGTAGATTAAACTGCAAAAAACAGACAAAGCTCCTACAAACTATGTTGTTTAACATTGAAACAAACAATGTAAAAGGTTTCACTGACAATGTATACTGTATGATTAATACTATAATTATCTTTAAAAATAGTTACATCATTTAAATTATGCAACAGCTTTATTTTTAACAACAATGAAAAATGTTACATTTCATTGCCAGAAAATACCTCTAAATATGTTTAGCATTTTTGGTTTAAAAATGCATTTGGTAACACTTTATTTTGATGGTAACTTTGAGTATTAGTAGACTGTCTGCTTGATATCAGCTGATATAGACATTCAACAGATATTTAACTGACTATAAGAAACGTTGCAAGTACATGTCAACTTACACCAAACAAGCATAACCCCAACCTAACAGTCTACTGATAATCTAATGAGAATTAGCTGGCATGTAGATGCAATGTAACTTAAACTCAACAAACGGACCATCAAAATAAAGTGTGACCACGCATTTTTTTAACACAACGCTCTCTGCTACTGGCTTGAATTTAAATGCACTGTATGTAAGGGTTTTATTTTTCTAAAGTATAAACATACTATAATAAGTTTGCAGAAATTTAAGAAACATGCCAAGTGAACATTCTTGTTTATCTAAAAAACAATGCTGAAGTCAGTTATTCTGCTTTGAAAATGTCTGTTACTGTACACGCCTGAACGCTAAAGTTTATAACGACACAGATCACTCTGCCTATTGACGCCTATTTAAAAGTCCTGCTGAAAAAGTGGTTGACAGATGGTAATTAAGTTTACAACTTATCTTTATTCATTTTTGGTTATGGGTAAAACATAGACCATGCAGGTCAGGTAATTTAAACGGTAGGCTACAAATGGTAAATTTGTTATGAATTAATGAATTATTCATAATTAATTTACCACTGCCTATGACGACGATGCCATCGTTCATTGCGATGTTTGATATTAGACATCGTTCAATGATAAATTGGTTGACATCGGCCAACTCTAATTCCCCTAATTACGTCTATACAGAGTAATACCAAAGCTATTAAGACATCCCAACTGCTAGAAAAAATACTTAATGTACATGATAAATTCTTGTTGTTAATTCCCTTGTGTACTGTTTTATGTAGAATTATGTACTTCCCTGTATAAGCAATAAAAAAATCTTAAGTAAATAAAAAAAAAATCTATAAACCCTAACGTTGATCCCTTCGAATGGATGAGGGATGTTTAAGTTTAAAATAAGCTTATCTTTTGAATGCAAAAAAAAAAAAAAAATAATAATAATAATAATCTTTGGTATCTTTTGGTTGCATTCAAAGTGTGGATGGGCTCGCAAATAGAATCTTCATTTAGGCTAGAATTTGACTTTTGCTTAATAAACAAACATTAATATATTGTGCACAACTTCAAAAAAATCAAATAATCTAAATAAGCTGTCACTGTGAAAATATGCAAATAACTCTCTCTCTTTTTTTTTTTTACATTTTAATAAAAAATGTTCAATAGAACCTTTAAACTCCAATGTGTCAAAATTAAGCTTGACCATAAAGCAGCAAGAGTGATAGGAATTACTTTATAATTACATTTTTAGGGGCACATGCTTTACTATTATTATTTTGTCATAAAGCCAATCCCCACCTTCCTCTCCACCTGGGTAAGTAGCACAAACATCTTCAAATCCTGACTAAAGATGATATTGGTTTCCAAGCCAACCGCTTCTACGTGCCACACACATTGTGGCAGAGCGATCATCTGCTGTGTATCCATGCAGTACTATCACACTGAATATGTTCCAGTCGTGTTTGTGCAAGGAGGAGAATTTCAGTCCTGTGCGTCAATAGCACTTATGAAATGTTCCCTGACTTCAGATGTTCTCAAGAAAGGTTCGGAAGGCTCATGAAGAAAAAGAGACAGATACACTTTCTGCACATGATATTCTTTTAAATGTATTTATCGTAGTCATTTGAAGGGGGAATCTTCTAAAATAATATACAGTGCTCAGCATATATGAGTACACCCCTCACAGATCTCTCTTTCAAATCAATATTTTAAATAGGATGCTTTACAGTATTATATTTGTGCATAGTACTAAAGAAAAATCAAGAGGTAATCTAACAAAAAAACAAGAATCTAATTCTAACAAGTAATCCTAACAAAAATTACTAGCTTAAATTTATATGTTAGGGAAAATAGTAAATAAAATATTCAAGAGAAACAAAAAATATAGAAAACTTTGTTGAAATTAAGTAGTTTTGTGCAATATTTCACATGAATTTAAATGTATTATCTTTCCATTTCTTAAGATGTTTAGTTACTAAAATAGTATTTTAATAAATATATCTGTTTAATGAATCAGTTTTGTTTAAATGCATCAAAATAAATGACTTAAAATATTACATTATTATTCATATTTATTTATTTATTTATTTATTTATTTATTTATTTATTTATTTATTTATTTATTTATTTATTTATTTATTTTGTTTTTGTTTTATGACAATAAAATACATTCACCAAATTCTCATGATTGATTATGGTTTAACTATGCATATACACAATTATTATTCATTCATTATCTTTTTGGCTTAGTCCCTTTCATTTATTATTATTTTATTTTGTTTTATTTATTTATTTTTTATATTCAGATTTTTCCCTGATTTCTGATTTTAGTAATACTTTCAATAAAGAAATAAACAACAAAAAAATATTATTTTTTATAATGATTTAGCGGCGAGGCAGTGGCGCAGTAGGTAGTGCTGTCGCCTCACAGCAAGAAGGTTGCTGGGTCGCTGGTTCAAACCTCGGCTCAGTTGGCGTTTCTGTGTGGAGTTTGCATGTTCTCTCTGTCTTCGTGTGGGTTTCTTCCGGGTGCTCCGGTTTCCCCCACAGTCCAAAAGACATGCTGTACAGGTGAGTTGGGTAGGCTAAATTGTCCGTAGTGTGTGAATGTGTGTGTGGATGTTTCCCAGAGATGGGTTGTGGCTGAAAGGGCATCCGCTGCGTAAAAACTTGCAGGAAAAGTTGGCGGTTCATTCTGCTGTGATGACCCCAGATTAATAAAGGGACTAAGCCAACAAGAAAATGAATGAATGAATAATGATTTAGCTGAATTTGTCTTTTCTCATAAGTAGGCATATAGGGTAATTACATTTATATGCTATGGTTTTTTGCTTTGAAATGTAGATATTTGGAAACAAGAAACAAGACAAAAATTCTAAGTAAGATTTTTTTTTTTGTATGAATCATTTGAATTCCATACAAATACAGTGATTAACTACTATTCTGTAGCCCCTGTTCAACTATAATTAACGTTGCATATCTTTGCAATGTGACTATTACGGATGTGCACATTGTGGTATCAATGCTAAAATGTTATATTGTGTAGCCCTACTACTGTATATGGTCCATAAACTCGACAAATACTGTACCTAGTACACAATTTTTATATTAGAATTTTTCTAAAGATGAAATCTTTATACCATTAACCTAATGTACTTTTATTGCAGAACAATTGCAGATATCATTCATGGCAAGTTTTAGACCAGATTAATTTAAATAAAGAAAATGTGGTGTTGCTTGATAAATACCTATTCAGAAAAAAATCATTATTTACATTATATTAAATGATCTAAATATCTCAATGTTTTGATGATATGTGACTGGGACATGCTCTTATCAGGACTCATGAGATTCCCTCCCCTGACTGAATAGAGAACAGCACCCTCATATTGATTATGTCTGAATGCTTTTGATTTCTGAGAAATATTCTGCTTGCTAACAGCACATTTTGACAGTGTAATTTAATAGTGCCTGTGCTGGTCCCTCCTCGGGAGAGGCTGTGTAAGCAGCACGGTCCGTTAGATGCAAATTGTATTTAATTCATTTGATGGAAGAGTGTTATATTTTTTTCTTTTGCATTTCCCAAGCAATCTTGCTGACAGACGGCTTGGAATGGGATATTCTCTGCCATAAGTTTTAAATTTGTGAGTAAAAATACATCCCTTTGTGTGTAAGGAAGTTACTACTTCTACTGCTGATAATAGAAGAAATGGATAGAGGCGTTGGTACAGTAAAAAGCGATGTACAGTACATACAGTAGGGAAAAAAACTTATTAAATCACTAAGAGAAAGAGTTTTTAGTCTTCAAAATCTCTGCCACTTCCAGGACATTTTGAATAAAATAGCAAGTGTGAAAGAAACTGAAAAGTTCAACTGAACTACTTTCAAAAACAAAGACTTGATAATTGTGCTCATTGGATTAAAGGTCTATAAGATAAGGCACCAGAAATTATACGTCATACACTGTCACTAAATTGCTCACAATCTTGTTTGAGCAACGTACAGTTTGTTCAATCTTCCAGTTTTTATAAAAAACTGGGAAATAGGAAGTTATGCAGTGTAACTATGCCATTCAAAGTACAATTCAAATTATGATTTCCACAAACTTACAATAAAAAGCACAATGTAAACCATTCACCAAGTACAAATTAATTTAACTTTCATTTCATTCATTCATTCATTCATTTTCTTTTCAGGTTAGTCCCTTTATTAATCCAGGGTCGCCACAGTAGAATGAACCACTAACTTATCCAGCACGCTTTTACGCAGCAGATGCCCTTCCCGCCGCAACCCATCTCTGGAAAACATTCACACACACTCATTCACACTCATACACTACAGACAATTTAACCAACCCAATTCACCTGTACCGCATGTCTTTCAACTGTGGGGGAAATCGGAACACCCAGAGGAAACCGCAAACGCAAGGAGAACAAGCAGACTCCACACAGAAATACCAACTGACCCAGCTGAGGCTCGAACCAGCGACCTTCTTGCTGTGAGGCGATAGTGCTACCTACTGCGTCACTGCGTCGCCCAGTTTCATTCAAGCTTTTTTTTTATTATATGATTAAATATTACTTACAAATAAAGGTACAAGACTGACTGGGTACAAGACTGACTCACTGGGGTGGCACCTTTTCAAAAGTTATACATTTGTGCCTAAAACGTACAAAGAATGTACCTCATGAAATTTTTAGTAATTAAAGCCAGAAGTATTAGCCCTCCTTGATTTATTTTTCTTTTTTTAATATTTCCAAAATGATGTTTAACAAGGGCAAAGAAATTTTCACAGTATGAATGATAATATTTTTCTTCGGAAGAAAGTCTTATTTGATTTATTTTGGCTACAATAAAAGCAGTTTTAATTTTTTTAAAAACCATTTTAAGGTCGATATTATTAGCCCCTTTAAGCTATTTTTTTTCCTGTAGTCTACAGAACAAACCATTGTTATACAATAACTTGCCTAATTACCTTAACCTGGCTAACCTAATTAACCTAGTTAAGCCTTTAAATGTCACTTTAAGCTGAATACTAGTGTCTTGAAAATATCTAGTAAAGTATTATGTAGTGTCATCATGGCAAAGATAAAATAAATCAGTTATTAAAAATGAGAAGGCCCACACGAAATCTGCCCATGCAGAAATCCATATATTTTTAGTCCATCATTGGGTCTATTTATTTACTTGTGTAAATATGTGTAAATTTATATTTATTAATTTTTTTTCTAAATAATTTTATTATTAAGCAATATTATTGACCAATATGAAAGTGTTCATTTCATTTATTTACAATACAGTTTGTAAAGTAATACTTTCTGTTTTTTGTAGATTTTATATAAGAGACTTGCTTTATTCACCAAATAAGTGAATCTAATTGAATTTGCATTGTAAACATTGAGTAAAAGTTAAAAAGCTATTATTTTTTATTTTATAAATTAAGATTTTAGTTAAAACACTCCCAAAATAATTCCAGCATAAATCAGCAGATTTTTTTTACAGAATCTTCTACAGAAATAGCAAAAAAAGTGCAAATCCTGTCTGGCCCTATGAGTTATTAAAACTATTGTGTTTAGAAATGTGTTGAAAAAAATCTTCTCTCCTTAAAACAGAAATTAGAGGGAAAAAATAAACAGGGGGCTAATAATTCTGACTTCAACTGTATACCTTTGATGTACCAATATGAACCCTTTAGGTACAAATACTGTATGTACTCTTGTACCTTTGTTTCTGAGTGGTAGACCACAAACCAGCATAACTGAATTTACTAAATTTTCCACTAGACTCCCACTGTGCTATTTTTTAGAATGTCTTCTTACACAGTCACCTATGACATTATAATATACACTTGAAAAAAATGCTGGGTTCCACACAATTGATTGTTGGGACGAGGTAAAAAAAATTCATTTAATTTATTTTTTTATTTTAATTTTTTTTTTGACAAATTTAAGTGGATTAAACATAAACAATTAAGATCTCCACAAAAAAACTCAGGAATTTTGTAGTTTTGGACAATTTTTCAATAAGTAGTTTGAACAAACAGGGTGGTGCGGTGGCGCAGTGGATAGCGCTGTCGCCTCACAGCAAGAGGGTCACGGGTTTGAGCCTCGGCTGGGTCAGTTTGCATTTCTGTGTGGAGTTTGCGTGTTTTCCCCATGTTTGCGTGGGTTTCCTTCCGGTGCTCTGGTTTCTCTCACAAGCCCAAAGACATGTGCTATAGGTGAATTGAGTAAGCTAAATTGTCTGTAGTGTATGTGTATGAATAGGAGTGTATGGGTTTTTTACAGTGATAAGTTGCAGCTGGAAGGGCATCCGCTGAAGAAAGCATATGCTGAATAAATTGAGGGTTAATTCCGCTGTGGCGACCCCTGATTAATAAAGGAACTAAGCCGAAAAGAAAACGAATGAATGAACAATCAGCAAGCTTCATTTTTGGAGTGTAACTAAAATAGACAATCAACAACATGACACACAGATGCTGCCTTAACCCTTTTACTTGTACTGAACAAGATACATCTGTGTAACTTTCCAAAACAAACTCCAGGATATGAAATGATTAGTCCAAAACTTGTGACAGTAGCTAGTGATTCTTTTACAGCATGAGCAAAAAACCAATGAAGATATTCAGAGGAAAAACCCAGCAAACATAAGCCTCTGGGGTAAAAATCTGGAGAGCTTCTCAGTGTTGTTTCAGTCTATGCGCTTGAATGCTGTGAGAAATGCTGAAATTCTCCAGTAATGTCTGCCTATGTCACTACCGAACCCTTGGGAGCGTTACTTTTGTCATCTAATGTGACAAACACATCCACTCCATTGATTCGGTTCTTCTTGGTTTCATTAACACATGCACTAACTAAAATCTTGATGTGTTTCATGTCTGTCTCTGGCATGTCAGTCTAGCTAATGAGGTACCACCATTTAACGTTCAACACATACACACACACACACACACTGCCTGCCCACCTGACACTCTGCAAGAGCGAGCCTCATTGCCATGGCAGCCGGCTATTTATACACTACGCCACACAATCAGGCCTTGTCACAGTCAGAAGGGGTGTAAGAAAAGCCGTGGATATGTCAGTCAATCAGGACATGTTTTCCTGTGACTCACTGGCTAATGGCAAGAGTTAACAGGTTGGACTAATCATGGCTGCATGCGGCCGTTTTCCAATTCTGTCACTATATTACCTCTATTAATCTATCACATTCAGCTACACCTGCAGTTTAACTGTCTAAATGTCAACATTTGAGCATCATTTACGCCTTTCGGATTTGTGAAATTGACCTGAGCTGACTACACCGCTCAGTCAAGATCTGGCTAATGTGGTCTTATCAACGTTTATTTGCAGACACTCTTCTGGAAACAGCTCATTGTTCACTAACATGGGTTCAAATGTGGCCATGTATGAATATTTACATACACCATCATTCATTTATTCATTGTTTTTTTGGTTTGGTCACTTTATTTATCAGGGGTCGCCACAGCGGAATGAACCGCAAACTTATCCAGCATATGCTTTACACAGCGGATGCCCTTCCAGCCACAACTAAACACTGGTAAACACCTATACACTCCTGCATTCACACACATACACTTCGGCCATGTTTAGCTTATTCAATTCACCTATAGCACGTCTTTGGACTGTGGGGAAAACTGGAGAAAACCCATGCGGACATAGGGAAAATATGTAAACCCAGCTTGAGTTCGAACCAGCGGCCTTCTTGATGTGAGGTGATCATTCTACCCACTACACCACCGTGTCGGCCGATTCAAAACTTGATATTTTAATGTCTTACGCTCACTATGGTTTTACACTGTAAAAAAATGCTAGGTTACACACACTTCCCTCATGTTGTCCCAACACAAATCATTCATTCATTCATTTATTTTCTTTTCGGCTTAGTCCCCTTATTAATCTGGGGTTGCCACAGTGGATTGAACCGCCAACTTATACAGCATATGTTTTATGCAGCGGATGCCCTTCCAGCTGCAACCCATCACTGGAGAACATCCATACACACTCATTTACATACATACACTACGGACAATTTATCTTACCCAATTCACCTATGGCGCATGTCTTTGGCCTCTGTGAGAATAAAATCAGAGCACCAAGAGAAAACCCACGTGAACACAGGGAGAACATGCAAACTTCTTACAGAAATACCAACTGACCCAGCCGGGGCTCGAACCAGTGACCTTCTTGCTGTGAGGCGATCCTGCTACCTACTGCACCACGTTGACGCCAACTTAAGAATTGTGTTTAAACTAATTTTAATTAATTCGTTTGTACAAGCAGCAAAAGTCAAGCAGCAAAGTCACCTGTTTTAATCATATCTGTACTGGAGAAGCTGAATTTTCTGGAATCACTACTCTAGTTTTTGGGGTCACCTGATCAGTGAGGGCGCAGGGGTCCTTCTAAAATTCTAATTTCAGTGTTGAAAAATGCTTAATATGTTTATGGAAACAGCAACATTTTTTGTATTATATATTATTTCATGAGTATACAGTGTTCAGACAAGGGCTGGGCGATGTCGATCAGTTTGGCATCGTACGATGTCTAATGTGACACATCGTGATGGACGATGGCATCGTCATCATAGGCGGAGGTGAATTAATTATTTATGAATAATTAATTAATCTATAACAAATTAATTATTTGTAGCCTACCGTTTCAACTACAAACAAATCATAAATAAATAAAGAAAAGTTGCACACAAATTACCACCTGTCAATAACTTTTTCGTAGAAGGTTGGTCGGTAAAAAAGGCGCACAACCAACAGTATCTGAGATTTTCACTAAAATTACTAACTAGTGTTAAAGTGAAAGACTGAAGCAATGTACTGATGCTGTGACACGTTACCTGATAGATTCAAAAGACCAAAGAGTCGTTAGATAGAGACATGATTAATTAAATATCACGTTTAACAACTATAGTGAGACGCGATCCAGCAGTACATCCTTGATAAACTGTTTGATGTGCACTGCTCTCCTGGAACTTCTCAGATGAGTGCATGACAGTGTGTGTGGGTGTGTGTGTGTGTGGCTGTGTCTGTGTGTGGTCACGTGACGTAGGACGGAGGGCTGTTCAGAAATGCTGGGTAAAACACGGTGTGGATGTGGATAATTCTCGTTCTAAAACACTATTTTAATACTAAGACTCATTAGTGTAAACAGAGCCTAAGTGTTTATTTTTCACGAGCGGGTTTGCGACCGGGGTGGGACGGAGGATCAGCAATGCCGGCTCAGGATTGTGTTGTCTGTTAGCTATCGGCCCAACCCTAGTTCAGACAATATAAAACATACATTTTATGCTACATCTGGTAAATTTCTTGAAAATGAATGCTAATAATGATAGATAAGTAAATAATAAATGTCTTTGACACACAAAGTTGCAGAATGAACTTAATGATTACTATACACAATTGTAAAAATGCAAGCACCTGTTGATACGGCTATGCATTGTATAACAAAATCTATTTCACAAAAACCTCTTTTAAGGATTATCCAGTCCAAAGGCTGGACACAGACACTAAGAAAGAGTTAGAACATTAAATCAACAAGCAAGTATTTCATATTCAAACTCCTTTAAACATTTCAAAAAGCTCTGCCTTGATACAATAAAGGGCTATTATAACTGGGATGTTTAAGTAGAACGGCTTTTAAAGGCAACCTGAGGTCAAAGGAATTCTTTGGTGTTGTCAGCCACACTTACAGGAGAATGTGTATGGAACACTTCAGGGGCCTGTTATTGAAATGAAGCAAACACAAAATGAAAGCTGCTTCATGTGACATATTGGCAGTGTAATGTCCTGTTAAGTATGTGTGTGTGTGGAGAGAGCTTGACTTGAAATGTCAGAGTAACAGAATAAAGCTAAGTACATGACTTTAATACAATGTTATATGGAATGTATTAGGGCTGCACAATATTGGAAAATAAAACTGGCATTGCAGTGTTTTGTTTTCTGAGATATATATTGCAATATGAACATAAATTCACCGGATAATTTGTATAGCTCAATTAGGAAAGAATTCATCATTTTATTTTAATTGAGATGATATTATAGGACAAAAAATCTGCATGAATTAAACATTTAGCATTTTTACAGTTTTCTGTATTCACTGTATTCACATAGAGAAATTACACTTCGTAGTCTTTGTTGTATAAAAAATAAAATATTAATAATCTTTGTTAAAATGTTATGATTTCTTATACGCAAATGGTGTAAATACAATTGAAATCCCACAGTCATATGCAAAAGCAAACAAGTCAAAAAAAGCAAACAAGCAAAAAAAAAAAAAAAAACTGTGGTCAACTATTATGCCACTCAAATTTCCTAATGGACGAATAAACTATAACTGAACTTAAACTGACATTGCAGATTCTGCGATGTGACTTGCGGATTTGCACATTGCCATATCGATGCTGAAACATTAAATTGTGCAGCCCTAGAATAGTAATGTTCTATGATGTTCAAAGTTCACAAGCGGTAAATCTTCACAATATGAATGATTTTTGTGCTGATTTGTAGGTCCAAAAATTAAAGTCATACAGGTTTGGAACAGTATGAGTGTTAGTTTGGAAAAAAAATCTCAGATTTATAACTTTTGCAAGAGGCTAAATTATCATATGCATTTGTTTATATGACAAAACATGTCTTTTTGACTCAGGAAGGTCCATATTGACTCCAAAGGGAGATACTGATAAGTTCAGGACCTGGTGTTTGGACTTTGGGGGTTTTATGATGTGGTCACATGTTGATTGGTCAGTTTGAATGTCTCAGCATTTGGGCTTTAGTCACATGGTCAAGAAAGATACAAAATAGGTGGTAAACTCGGGCTCTGTCTCTTTTCCTGCCCTTTCTTTTCCTGGTCTGTCTTTTCTATCTTCTCTGACTCTACTGCAATCAGGCTAACTTCTGGGCCTGCTCTCTTTGTCTCTCTCTCCCTCCCCCTGTGTCTCTCCTTCTACCTCTGGTAACTTTAATTTTACATTTAAGCTGGGTACAATTAATATCATATGTTTTATCATTTCATATTATATCATTTTATACAGTTGTTTGTAATTAATACAGTTGTAACCATAGATAATTATTGTCCATATAGCAATACAATACAATCACATAATATCAACGCTCTCCCATATTTATAGCTATTAATACTGCCCTTAGTTCTGTTTTTTGGTATGAGATTGCAGAAGAATAGTTTGACTAGAAATTTACAGTTTTTTACCATCATGCTGATAACTTTTTAGTCACTCGGCAGAACTACAGTTCGATCCGCTGTGGTTAAAACCCATTCTTACACTTTTAATAAACTCTCCCTATGTGCTAGTCTTTGTCAATATCAATATCTCAGCAAATAAAACTCCTTATTAAATCACACAGACTTCACATTAAGAACGAAATTCACACACTTTTTGACAACACAAACCTATATGATTTGTTGAGATGAGCTCACATGAGAGCACAATAAATTATTTTTAAAAATTAGTTAAACAAACGGATGACTTTCCAGTAATGGGTTGCGGCTGGAAGGGAATCCGCTGTGTAAAACATAAGCTGGATAAGTTGGTTCATTCCGTTTTGGCGACCCCAGATTAATAAAGGGAATGAAATAAATGAATGAATGAATGAATAAATGAATGAATAAATGAATAAATAAATAAATAAATAAATAAATAAATAAATAAATAAATAAATAAATAAATAAATAAATAAATAATAACCAAAAAAATAAATACATAAAATAAAATGCTTTTTCTCCTTTAATTTAAAATTTGTAAGTACCAAATGCAGAATCCTGCTCAAATCTCACATTCATTCATTCATTTTCTTGTCGGCTTAGTCCCTTTATTAATCCGGGGTCCCCACAGCGGAATGAACCGCCAGCTTATCCAGCAAGTTTTTACGCAGCGGATGCCCATCCAGCTGCAACCCATCTCTGGGAAATCAAATCTTACAAATAAACCCAAAATAAGCACCAACCTTTAAGCACCACGGACAGAGCATCTTTTGAACAATATTGTACTGTATTACGTAAAGTAACAGCATAGTCTGTTTCATGAGTAAAGTTTGGTATTTATTGTATATGTATAGTTAGATCACCCCTCAGGTATGTTTTAGGTTATGTAAAAGTTTAAATTGCTCAAATGCTTTGTTTAAGTTTATTTACAGTATGTAGCACCATAGTCCTGTGAGAGATGACATTTTATTCCACTTTATGTCCACACATGTAGAAGAATGACAATAAAGCTTGACAAGACTTGTGGTAAATACCATATGACAGCTAAGATTTTACAGATTCTATCCATTTCCCCCTCCACAAACACCGGCTTTATTAAGTTGTTGCCTGATGCATATTTGAAAAGCAATTTTGATTGAATATGTTGTGGCCTATATGTTAAATTATCTTCTGATTCTTTAAAAGTGAAATTAAGCAATCCCTGTTTGTAATAAATGAGGTTGGGTAAAAAAAATACTGATTTTCAATTAGAGTAAACCTTCTTTTGAGGTATTTGTCAGAATTTAAGTTTCAGAATGTAAGTTTCAGAATATAATCATAAACACAAAATAAATACCAGCATAAGTACACTGTTAGACATTTCTGTAAATTACACAGTTAATTACTGTATTTCACCCAGTGTAATACTGCAAATTCCTTTTACGGTAAATAACTGTATTTACCGTTGCATTATGGGAATTTAGTGTGACGTCGAACAACATATACAGCGATGTACTGTATTTGTAAAAATTCGTGTATTATACTGTATTTTCCACAACTGCTTCAACGCCACCTTGCGGCGATTCGACTACTCTGCACCACATTTTGCCTGAGGACCCTGGAGCAATTCTGGAGGACAATTTATTAGTGTGCCTGAAGAACATACTGGATTTAACAAACTTTACTCTGGTAAGCTGAGGCAGTGTTTCATTTTACAGAATGTTTTGTGGACGAGAATAGAACAAAGTAAAGTAACGTTATAAAGTTGGCTATTATTATTTTCTCTGGCTTGGCGTTATTTCGCCCATTTGAGAAATATATCATCTATTAAGATGTTACCTTTATTTAATTTATTACATTAACACTACTATTACTTTAAATAAGACTGTTTATGACTATTAGCCATTGTTCTCGTCATATCTTTTTATTTATTTACATAGGAACCGGTGTTGCAGCGGGTTTTGGTTTAGGAGGGAACCAGATGTATGCAGACAGTTTTGGAGGACACTTATCACGAGACAACGGTCCGGCAGAGAGTGTTTTCCCCCAGAAGAATATGAATGAAAGACCATCAAATAATCCAGGTAAAAGCGCGTCTGTCTGTGCTGACAACACTCGACATTGATTTGAGCACCTCTATTAGCATATGTTTGCTCGGCAACATTGGCTGAAGCGATCTTAAAATGGTAATGTTAACTGTTAGCTAAACTGAGCTAAGTTTATACTGAATTGGACTCAAACTCATTTTAACGTGCAACGTTTAACTTATATTGATTTATACTTTATATATATTAGATGTTGTGAACTTATTTTTCTCTGGTTTAGAGTAACTTATATCGTTAGCTTGAGAAAATAACATCGCGACGTAACCTATAAGAACGTTAACGTAAATCTACAATATGCATAGAGGTAAAGTTGGTTTTATATTCGCACATTCGTTCATTTAGAAGACTCTTACGTTATACTGTTTACCATGTTACTTTGAATATTCGATCAGAATTAGCATGCCAGTATGACTTGAAATCAACATTAACACTGTTTATTTGACCGTGAGCATGTTGTACTTTGATAGTCGTTAGCTGCTAAAATGATTTCACTATTTAGAGTTTGCAAATAATACTTTTATGAAATTAAATTATTAAGGGGGAAGTCTGAATCTGCTAATATAAAACCAACTTTACCTCTATGCATTATGCTAATAACCACCTTTTTGCTATTTATTGTTTGCTAATTATTTTTTTATCACAACTCTTGACATTTGGTTTAACATAATTGTTACCATTATATTTTTTTCTGTTTAGATATGGCACGAGCACAGCACCAGGTTTTGTCTGAAGAAACAAACAGCATTTCGGAGGAACATCTTGATGAGCACAGCCTTATGCTTAAAAAATAAGCAAGACCAGTAAGCAACCAAGGTAAACAAATAAAAAAAAAGTTGTGTGGAGGTTGTGGATTGTAGCATGGTATTCTTATCTGTATTTTTGGCTTTTTTATGGTCTCAATATAGAATACTGGGAGCCTGCCTGTGCAAACTGGACCTCATACAACAGTAAGTACTGTACATCTATTTGTTTCTCAATATAGTAACATTACTTTTAATACAAAATGTGTCACATGTTTAGTTGCTAGCTAAATAAAAAATCTTTTTCCCTTTTTTATTAAACCATTTAGTAGGGTTTTTTTTCATCTTTGTTTATAATATTTTTGAGCAGATTGAGGTCTGTCATGGGTCAGACATTTTAAAATACAATAATTAGTATTGGGATACATGCATTTGTCTATGTATTAAATGTCTTTTTCCCCATTTCATGTTGCCTAAATATTTTGTAATATTAAATAATAAATATTATTATATTAAATAAAATAATAAAAATTTTTGTATAAATAATTCCAGAGGATGAAACAAAATGCACAGCAACAACCAGAGTGAGCCAGAAGAAGGCAGGAGAAGTAGTGAATGACAACCATGAACAACAGTGTTATCCTTCTTTCACCAGCTAACTGAGAACTTGGATTAGGTGAGACACTCTCAATAGTTGTATCAGTATTCAGTCTGTTTTAGTTTATTAGGAATACATAAAACAAATAGTCTAATCTGTCCTGCTGTGAATCAACCCATCACAAATGCTACAATGTTTTTGTAAAACCTTGTTAGGGGAAAAAATAAACAGGACATTCTGGTTAGTTATCTTTTAAACATGGTAGTGAGCAGGTTATGAGCAGGAGCCAGTTGCTCAGTACCAGCTGAAAACTAGCCCAACCTAGCTGCCATGCTTCAAAATAATTAACCAGTATATGATTTATTTTTTTTTTATACAAGCTTCTTCTATGCTTATGTTAGTCTGTTTGTCCTTATCCAGAGTTCTTCATAATCCTGGACTGGGCCAAATCCTGACCAGATGCTGTGGTGGTCATGGAGGAGTGAATCCTAAAAGACACACGTGATCAATGAGTTTCCGCATTGATCCAATGGGCCAGCCTGACCACCCACTGGTGAACTTTCAAGCCTCCGGTGCCTAGACTGCGGCCTTGCACAAGTTTGGCTAGAGGAGAACTGGTCGTGCCCAACTGAGCCTGGTATCTCTCAAGGGCTTTTATTCTACACTTTCGTCAGTTGGTGAAGTTTCTTCCATGCCACTGTCGCCACTGGATCGCTTGGCTACGATTGGTGGATCGGTGGATTTGCTCTTCAGTGTTTGGACTTTCAGCAGTGACATTTACTGCTTCAATTCTGAAAACTGGACTGAAGCAGCTTCAATTTACAAGAACTTCTATGTTAAGCTGCTTTGACATCATTGATCTACATTGTAAAAGTGCAATAGAAATAAAGATGAACTGCATTTGAATATGTGAATTCAGACCTTGTTGAGCATTTGACACCAGAATTAGTAATATTTTAAAGTTGTGTTGTTTCTGAGTCGGCTAATAGTTACAAATATTTATTTTTCCAACAATATGCAATTCAGAAGTTTAAATTTTTATTGTACATGTATGTTCTAGTGCTTTGTGTGATTTATTTATTTTTAATGTGTTAATTTTATTGCTTAATGTAATTGTCACACATTTTCCTTAAATGCTTTAAGCATTATTAATGTTTTAAAGAATGGAATATTTTGTAATTGTGTCTGGTTTAATGTCAGTAGTACTTAGTACAATTGGGGGTTTTTTTCTCAACAATATGCAGGTCAGACACTTAAATTAGATTTGTACATGTATGTTAATGTGCTTTTTCATTTTCAATGTTTTTTTTCTTAAAATAAAATATTTTGAATGATTGAAATGTAATGTTTTTACACATTTTTAAGCTTGTTTTAAGCATCTCCAATGTTTTAAATAAAGAGTGTTTATTTTGTTAATATTTTGTAATTGTGTCTTTTTTAGGTCTATAGTATTAAAATAATATTAATAAAATAATATTATAAAATATTTAGGACAAAATTAAAAGGTTTACAGTAGCTAACTGTTAACTTAGGTTTTTACAGTAGTTAACCATTTTCAGACACTACAGTAACATGCTGTAAACGGATTTACAGTTGTATACTGTAAATCTAAAATACAGTAACTTACTGGCAACAGTGTTGCCAGTAAGTTACTGTAAAAACCCTTTGAAATGTCTAACAGTGTACCCATTTTAGTTCCCACAAACAATAGGTTAAAAAAATCTACTTCTATTCAATTGAATTTTATTTTATTTTTATATGTTACACACCTTTTACAAAGTACTCCTTTTATGTTATATAGATTTGGAACAACAGAATGGTGAGTTAAAGTAAAATAATTCCTAAATTAACTATGTCTTCAAGTTAGAACATTTCAGCATCTCAGAGCAAGCATCAGCATTTCAGCACCACGGACAGCGATCCCTGCATCAGATTTAAACTATTCTATCCATTTCCCTTTCCATTCAACTTTGATGCACATGTAGCCCTGCCGGCCCTACACCACCGAACTCACTTCGAGCTGGGATTGAACCAGCGACTGTCCACATGGGAGGTCGGTTGCTCTATCAAGGAGGCTAAACACCATGTGAGGTTTACCTGCACAGCACTTCAGTAGCTGGCCTCTGTTACACACATATGAATGCATTTTTATGCATATATAACTGTATTGCTTTGATGCATGAGTGAGGCTTTTCTCATTCTCAAATTCTATTATGTTACACAAGAGAAAGTCATATATAAAAAAACATAAGGATGCATAACAGACTATGTCAATACTTGAATATACATCCGTGCTTCCCACACATACACGTTACCTAAATGGGCCACCCAGCTATATTAACAGCCGCCCAAGCATATTTTGTGACACTTTTTGTTTTTACTGTTATTATCATTCTTTTACATTTTATTTGTATCTGCCCAATAAAACTAAACATCCGCAAGCGATTAAGTAGTGCAAAATCATCTCTCCTGTACCTGTTTCATACTGTTCATTCTGTGTGCGCGAGAACTGTCAACACTCCCAGAGACAGTCTCACGTGCTCTGCAGAACTACAGTGATTCGCACCTTTTTTTGTCCACCGAGGTTTTTAAATCTACTAAAATGTCCCTGATTTGGTTTTGCTTTCTTTTTCTAAGAGTGACAGAGACAATAAATAATTAATTCTTTAATCTAAACGGCTCAGAAAATCTTTACTTAATACTCGGAAAGAATGAAATTACATTTAAATTGGCTACAAAATATTTGTACACTATTGGAAATGTGTAATCAACTCACTTGTTGTACTTAAATAATCTACAGATTTTAGTCTTGTAATATTTAGAATTTTTAGAGATTTTTTCTATAAATTTTTTTTCTGTCATTGATTTTTTCGTTTGCTGTCTATTTTATTATATCAATATATTACATATTTTATACATCTCAACTGCTTTGGCAATACTGTACAGAATGCCATGCCAATAGAGCAACCTGTTCTTGAATGAGAGATAGAAGCAGATTTTACCTGTCAGTGGGTGCACGTGGCTCCTAAATAGCATAAAAATAAAATAATTGATTTTTTAAAGCTTATTTCTACATTTTTTTTTTTACTTTAACCCATTGAAAAGAAAAGTTTAAAATAGATAATAATAAAAATAGTGTTAAAGATAAAGTATGTTTTGTTTGTCGGGTATAGTTAACTATTTATGTGCTGTGTGTGTTTCAATCCGATTACCACTGGCAGTATATTTCAAACCTGTGGGATGCAGTTTATAAATCCTAGTCAAATCAAACATACAAACAAAATGGGCAGTTTCATTTCAGCCTGAATACATATAAAATGTGTGTGATTGCAAAGATTTTGCATGTATTCTGCCAATTCCTCTCAACTGTAAGTTGACTAAGTTTCAACTTTGATGAACTACTTCTTGCCTTTCTCACATTTCCGCATCACACCAGCAAACACATGCACTCTCAATCACTTCACTTCAAAGATAATCTCAAGAGAGATGAACTGCTCCATACGGCAGTCATGTATACACAGGCTGAATGTGTGCTCCTGCATGCGTGGATATGCCTGTACTGGTGATATTTCATATTGCTCTCTATTCTTGTCACTCCCTGGATGCTTAACTGTCTCACAGAATAATAATCACACTGACTGCTGTAATCCCTACTGTGCACAGAGGTTTCCCTGATATCCCCACTGCGCTAGGCTTCGATGAGCTTTGCTGAGCTGAGCCAACCCCTGCCACACACACACATATGCATGCAAGCACACACATTCTTGTCCTCGCCCAGCCTGGATCACTGCTATTAACAACACGGCCCAAGTAATCCTAATTTGTACCTCTAAAGGAAGCTAATCCATTATACAGAAATAACTAATCTGTAAAGAGCAAACACCATTCTTAGGCTGGAAAATCCTGTTAGCGTCTGCTTGATTACCTTACCATTAGACTTCTTGTGCAAGCGCTCTAAGTTCAGTCACATGCCTAACCTCATCAGCCGGGCTAATGTCTGCAGCACTGTTGATTTCAGAAACAAATTGAGTTAATATTTCATGCTGACAGGGTCAGTTTTACTCTACAGGAAAGCCATGGTGTAAATGTGGCCATAGTGAATAATTCAAATACCTGATAAGAGGAAGTGTGGCTGTTTTTAATTTTTTATGATCTCAATATTGCAAAAACGCACTGATCAATGCATGAGTGGGAGAAGTGAGTGAAAGGAAATATGTGGGCAGAACAGTTGGGCTGAGTGGAATAGCATTACAGACAGCTCCAATCGGAGTGGTGCACATCTCACATGACGACAAGCATTATATGATGCAACATATATATCCAGTTGAAGTGATAATTATTACCCCCCCCATGTTTAAATTTTCCCCATTTTTTTTTCAACACATTTTTTAACATAATAGTTTTAATACCTCATTTCTAATAACTAAATTCCTATTTATTTTATCTTTGCTATGATGACACTATATAATATGTTACTAGATATTTTTAAGTGACATTTAAAGGCTTAATTAGGTTAATTAGGTTAACTAGGCAGGTTAGGGTAATTATGCAAATTATTGTATACCAATGGTTTGTTCTGCTGACTATCGGAAAAAAATAGCTTAAAGGAGCTAATTATTTTGACCATAAAATGGTTTTAAATAAATTAAAACTGCTTTTATTCTAACCGAGATAAAACAAATAAGACTTTCACCAGAAGAAAAAATATTAACAGACATGATATGAAAATTTCCTTGCTCTGTTAAACATAATTTGGGAAATATTTATAAAATAAACAAAAATCAAAAGGGGGGATAAATAGTCTGACTTCAACTGTATTTTTCTTACAAACAGAACTAAATCGAAAGTAATTAACTGAATAGCCTGATAAATTTCAGGGACAAACTCTTAAATTGAGAAACTACACCATATCTGATTTTTAAAGATGTAAAAGACATCAGACAAGTTTTGGGTTAATCTAGGATTAGTGCACCTTGTTCAAACTCTCACCTTTAAAGGTAAGGTGATGGCTTAAAGAGACAGGTCACCTTAAAATGAAAATGCTGTCATTTACTCACTCTCAAGTTGTCTTAAATATGAGTTTCTTTTCTTGAACATTAAGTAGAACACAAATATTTTGCTTCCCACTAACTAATCGCAAGAGGCTGCGATGTGAAGGGTCACCACAGCGGAATGAACCGCCAACTTGTTCAGCATATGTTTTACGCAGTGGATGCCCTTTCAGCCACAGCCCAACACTGAGAAACACCCATACACACTTGCATTCACACACACACGCACACACTACGGCCAATTAATCAGAACATGCAAACTCCCAATTGACCCAGCTGGGGCTCAAACCAACAAACTTCTTGCTGTGAGGCAATCGTGCTACTCACTGCGCCACCGTAATGGCATGAAATGTATATGCATTATATAATTCTCCCCACCCAGAGCAAATGCGTGACTGCCGTCTGTGTGTGACAAACTTACTAGCCAATTGAATGAGTTCACTATTGTTCTGCCCAACCAGAATTGCGCAGCCGAAATATGCAGAACGCCCACAATAAAAAAACAAACAGGAAAACACGGACAAGTAGGATGATGGCATCTGCCGCTTCAGAAGCATTAATAGACAAATTCATATCAAAGAAAAACAGCATGTCAGTAATATGGGAATATTTTGATTTCAAAGTTACAGACACAGAACAACAATGTGTCATTTGTAAAAGCTGTCGCAGAATTGTTGCCACAGCACAAGGAAATACAACAACCAGCGCCAAAAAAAGCAACACAGGCACCAGGTGATAACTAACGCCATGACTCACTACTGTTTGCTCTAGAAGAAAAAGTAGTGTTTAATTTTTGAATGTTTAAAAACAAATCTGAATAAACATTGAAGTAAGTTAATACCTTTTACAGAATATTGAACTGAAGCTTGACTACAAAATTAAATCGCAAATCAAATCGAAATCGCAAGACCTGTTAAAAAAATTGCAGTTAGATATTTCCCCCCTACTTGCACCGCTCTAGTAAATATACTAAAACAAATGAAAGCAGAAACTTCTCAGGGTACTCAATAGTCTAGACTTGAGTTTGGAACAGCATATCTGGACGAACTATCTTTTTGAAATGTAAAACACCAAACACCAAATCTCGAGCACACATATCCTCAGATTTGACACAATGGCAGAGCAACTCAACATATCTGATATAAAGCTTTCATTAAATATACAATTTAAATATAACCACACCAGCTGAAATGCAACTACAAACATGCAAGTTTTGATCCGCACTTTGACAACTGTCTGACATATTATGATTCCTAAATGTTGTCAGCTTCATGTCAGTGTCCATCAGTTTCACAACTGAATGCACACAGGTCCAGGTGACTGATGATCACTTCTTGAGTCACAGTCAAGCTGTGTCCTCTTGGCATATGTGTCCATCCTCTAGTGGGACTCTAAGCTGACAGCTTCCTCCATTCAGCGCCCAGGTGAGAGGGCTTACCCATCTGCATATTCATGACTGTGAAATAGACACAGTCACCATGGAGACAACATGCTGATGTGGACACAGACTGCCGAGGACTTTTGATACAATCTTTCTGACAGGCATAATCAAGTCTACAGCCAAAACATAGCCAAATATAGAATCTGCTTCATAATGTATTCATTAATGCTTCCATTCAAACTCTTTATCCAAGCACAATGAGAGACAAAACAGTTCACAATCTGCATAATAATAATAATAATAATAATAATAATAAAACACACCAGTACAGTAAGAAGTCCAAGTGTCAAACTTTTGCTGATTACAAAGTACACCACTGCAGTTTCTAATCTGAAAACAAGTGTTTTTCAAGCTTTCCTCAGATCATAGTGAAAAATAATCATCTGACATTGGAAGTTATTTAATTGCTGATGCTGAAATAATTAACATACTAAAAAAACACCTCACAAGGAGTTTAATCTTAAAAACACTTTGCTTGCCATTATTAAGAGAAGCTCAGTCATTCAGATGGAGATTCTCAAGTTTCAGCACCATGGAAAGCTCATTCTGATGGATTTACAGCACATGTGTTTAACAAATAATTCAAGAAATAAACAGACATACCATGTTGACCTCAGACACCATGTCTATGCTCGCCACATCAATACTCATGCCAACTGCAACCGGTGCACCTTGAGAATTGAGAAGAAAAACTTCATTCTTAAGTTCACTGATTGCATTTAATTATTTTATATCAATCTTAGAAAACAACCTTTAAAGAAAGAAATAATAAAGTGACCAACATACCTCCAAAATCTGGTCGTAGACGAATATCATAGCCTTTCAAAAGCTTGTCTACTGTCTCTTTGACAAAAGACATGTTTCCTGGTTCATTGGCGCTAAAAAAGAAAGAAAAAAAGAGGGTTATTCCATCATAACAGCTTAGGAGGTCTACGCTCCCGCGCCATGGTCTCCAGCAGCTCTTCTTACCTTTGAGCACAGCACATCACTGCCACAATTACCGGTAATGAAAGAACACCAAACAGCCTTCGTTTCTGTATTCCAAACATTCCTTATACTCTTTCAGACAAGGAACTGAGCGACAAAACGGACGTTGTAAGGTTTCCTTGCTTAGGTAACAGGTTACGTTATTCCATCAGTGTGTCTTTGCTAAAGAACTCCAATTACTGTCAAACACGCGTAAACAAATCGCCGCGATCCGGGTTTTCGCTCTCTTGCGGAGACTGCGTTTTTTGGTTAGGTGCTCGGGGAATACAATGCATTTTGCCCAAGACACTACCGGAGCTTGCAGCAGGGGAGTCGGTGTTTGGGGCTCAGCCAGATCTCCATCCTTCGGTTTTGACGCCCGTAGCTGTGCTGTCCCGAATCTACACCCTCAGTTGAAGTCTCAGTCTTACGCCTCTTTTTGTGTCAGCTGTAAGCAAAGGAAGCACTTGCGAGTCATTTGGGTAATCTGACTTATTTTGCGCGCGCTCCCAACAAAATATGCCTGCTATCAGATGTTCGCACGTGAGAGTTTGAAACTGAAACTGAAAGCTATTGATTTCGTCTGATGACCGAGCCGACCGGAGTGTGATGAAATTGGTATGAGAGCATGAGGACTTCACTATAAGTAAAGTAGTCACGTGACATTCCACAAGCTTCGGCGCGAACGCAGCTGGCGTGAAGCGCGCGGTCTGTCGACAAAAACTCATCCTACATGTTAATTCAAACAAGAATTTAACACAAGCAGAGTTAGTTATATAGCAGAGACAATGTACGCGAGAAAAAAGTTGAAGTGGACAACTGGAGGGGTTTCCAACTCTTTTTAACTCTTCCTTCGCGGGGAGCAATACAACGGTGAGTATTGTAGGCTTTGGATTCATAAAAGCTCATGTATTTCATCATTGCTGATGGTGGGTGCATATTTAACATCTCTGTCAGAAGAAATCAACCTACAACAACTTAACAATTCCCTGAAGATAAGGATTGAGTCACTATGTGTGTTGTATATGTATTCTTGATGTTTAAATGCAGGAGTGCACGGTTAACTGTATGTTAATTGCTTGGAAACAGAAATTCAAAACCACACACTGGCAGAATCAAAGAAAATGGAAAATTTTTAGCTCATGTTAGTTAACATTTATACTGTCATTTTAATGCAGCAACTACATTTAGAGGATACAGTTCACATACATAAATATGTTACGCTGAATAAATCATTGAAAGAATGAATGGATGAATGAATGAAGTATTATTTCACCCATAATGTTTTGACAATTTTTTTTCATCAAACTTTGTACACATGATGCCCTTTTTGTCATCTGAAGAGTTTATTAAAGAGTTAATACAGCACTTAATACAGGAATTTCTGTATCATCCACAGTACATGAAAATTATGTTGAAATGTGTTTAGCAACACTGTGAATATAAGAAAACCAGGTATTTAAGGTATTTATAATTTTCTTAAGGATATATATATATATATATAGGGCGAGGCAGTGGCGCAGTAGGTAGTGCTGTCGCCTCACAGCAAGAAGGTTGCTGGGTCGCTGGTTCAAACCTCGGCTCAGTTGGCGTTTCTGTGTGGAGTTTGCATGTTCTCCCTGCCTTCGCGTGGGTTTCCTCCGGGTGCTCAGGTTTCCCCCACAGTCCAAAGACATGCAGTACAGATGAATTGGGTAGGCTAAATTGTCCGTTGTGTGTGTGTGAATGTGTGTGTGGATGTTTCCCAGAGATGGGTTGTGGCTGGAGGGGCATCTGCTGCATGGAAACTTGCTGGATAAGTTGGCGCTTCATTTCGCTGTGGCGACCCCGGATTGATGGAAGGACTAAGCCGACAAGAAAATGAATGAATGAATGAATATATATATATATATATATATATATATATATATATATATATATATATATATATATATATATATATATGTGTGTGTGTGTGTGTGTGTGTGTGTGTGTGTGTTTAAGGTGTGCTAAAACATTCTACAAAAATCTACTATAACAACTGCAGCTACTAAGCTAACTGTTCTCCATTTGAGTGTTTCAGACACGTAATCTCCCCCTCTCTCCTTCTGAGAATAAAATTTCAGCTGCACATACTGTATCTACAACAAGTTATGGTGGTATCAAATAGCAGTGCTTCAGGATTTTATTAGAACATTAGATTTATTAGAGCAAGGCCTTTACTGTACCTTTGCATCTGCATGCACACTTAATAAACAGAACATCACCTTATGGAGTGGAAGAAGAATAATGGTACCTCATTGATACCTTCTGTGATATAATCAATATGATATATTACTCGTTCTCAGTTCTTCTCTCCATCAGTAGATATTAAGGCTCCTCCACTGAGCCTCTAGACAATTTTATTATACATAATCAGATTTTCAGTGAGGCTTGACGGTCTGCTGGAGATTAAGCAAAAGTGTAATGGCTTCTACCAAGCTTTAAACACTCATTAAGCTAATCCTGTTAATTTGAACTGTGTTTAAAGAACTGGTCCCAGTTGTTCTGATGGAATGGAAGGGTTGTTTACGGGAGCTGCTGGTGGATTTGACATGGTCAATGGCTGAAGTTAGTGGCCTTCTTAAATCCCTCACGCTGCATTAAGACTGCAATATGCGGACTGATGCCGCCTTAATGCTTTTAGAAGCAGACGCCGGATGTAGAGCAATGTGGCTGAGCTTCCTGGTACTGTTTCAGAAGCTTTATTCCATAGAGGCAAAGGGTGAGACTCCACTAAGATGCTATTGGATGCTTCTTACTTCACAGTACGTCCTCAAGTACATATTACTATTCTGTTCTAGTACGGCAATATTTAGCTATTGATTTGGCACCTGAAAAAGTGTTAGGACTATATCAAGTGTATAATGATAGCCTTCCTCATTTATTAATTGTTAGCAAATGTTCTTAAATCTATTTTAGGGCAGCTGATCCAGACTCCTGTCTGTACCAGGGTTAGATTTCAGTTCACTTGAGTTAAATTGAATTTGAACAGAGTTAGCAAAATCAATCCATAATTGCCACTAAAATTGAATGTAAAGAAAAAAATATTGAAATGATCTGAAATTATGAGACAGCCACATACCAAAACATTCTAATAAACAAAGCTTTAAAAAAGCTTCTTAAAAAGTTTATGCAGACATCGAATGCTGGATCTGCAAGCCTTTGTTGTTAGACAAATAAATAGATGGATGAATTAACTGAAATAAAATTGAAATAAAACCAGGATAGTAATTAGAATTTTGTAGTTCAAAGCTTATAAAAGCTTCGTTAAAAGTTTATGCAGATATCAAATGCTGGATTTGCAAGCCTTCTTTTATATATTAAAATATGTAACAATGTTTTATTTATTGTTTTACAGTTGTTTAATGTAATGTTAAAGATTAAATAGAATCAACTCAAATTGTAAGGGATCATCATGTGTTTTCTATTGCTTGCAAGATAATATTAGTTTTAAATCTGAAAAAAGTTCAATTAAATGTTGGTTATTTGCCAAGTTAAATCAATATCAGGTTTAATCTCTTATACATAACTTAAACATTTTAAACTTATTTTTATAAGTAGCGAAAATATTTTGCTATATTTATTTTACAGCCCTTTTTTTTTTTTTTTACCAAATTTGTTGTTAATCATAGATGGATGAATTGACTGAAATAAAACTGAAATAAAACCGGGATAGTAATTTGAATTTTGTTGTTCAAAGCTTCTTTTAAAGTTTATGCAGACATCAAATGCTAGATTTGCACGCCTTGTTTTATATAAAGAATATGTAAAGATGTTTTATTTGTCATTTTACAGTAGTTTATTGTTAAGTTAAATGACTTGTGAAGTTAAACATATTCAATTTAAATTGTAAGGGATCCTCATGTTTTTTCTAATATCGTTATTTTCTAAAGAAAATACTATTACAGTTTTAAACCTAAAAATAATTCAGCTAATTCAATGTGTTTTTTGCCAAGTTGAATCAATATCAGGTTTAAACTTTTATATATAACTTAAATATTTTAAACTTATTTTTATAAGTATCAAAAAATGTTGCTATATTTATTTTACAGGCTTTTTTATTCACCAAGTTTGTTGTTAGACATAAAAATACATGGATGAATTGACTGAAATAAAATTAAAATAAAACCAGTAAAGTAATTTGAATTTTGTAGTTCATCATATTTATTTAATTTAAGTTTTGCCTCATAAGTTCACTGACCTGAAGTCAAATCTGAATATTAAAATCATGAACTACTTTTCACCTTTAAACCTCAAGGTTAGCATGAATAGATTAATAGAAAGTATTCATTAATGAAAAAAAATCTTCATGGGATTTTTTGTAGCTGTACGTATAGCGAACCATTTCTATGCTCCTTGCAGCATAAACATTTCTAAAGAACGGCTACTATAAGAAGAGAGATGGAAAGCGAGGGTAGCTCTGAACAGCACTTACCCACACACACCCACATCCCATCATCCAAACAAAGCACTCCACTCACACATCATCTGCAAATGCAAAGGCTCCTCAGTGTGTGGGCTGAGCAAATGGCACCAAGTCACGGTCACACACCAAGCCAAATGCTGTTAAAGCCTTTAAAGTTACACTAGTCAAACAGGCTGTGGGAGGACTGGAACCTTTAACTATGATCCCTGTCTCCATCTTCCAAATGACCAGTGTCCTCTGACCTCCCTAATTGTGAGGTATAAGGCCGCGTCCACAAGTTTCGCCCACCAGACTATCAAAGCGATTATCTGATCTACTGTAGAGGTGAGGTAGTATTACTATAAGGGGGAATGAAATCATGATTATACTGGCTTCCACTGAAAGGGTTTTTCCTTCCATTTGTGTCAAATCGCAGTTGCAGAAGACCTCTTTTCTCCACACGCCCCCGCCACCCCCTCCAGATTAAATGGACACAGATAAATAGATCCTCTGGATGGAGTGAATATTGCACTGTGCTGAATGAATAATGCATGTACGTGGCTGACATTGCGAGTCTGATTTGTTTTAGATTGAGACAGAACTCTACAAAATCACTCGTAATACCCAACGAAGGATTCAGACCCCTGCGATACTATGGAAACAGTTTGGAGATACAATCTTTAGTAGAAAGTAACACTAAAAATAACTTGTCATTCAAGCAAAGATTAGTGAAAGAAGAACATTATTGATTATTTCTTGAGACATTACATTTTGGTGTCCACATTTAATTTAGTTTGCAGAAGTGATTGAATATGATTGATTGTGATATGAACATAATTTTGCCAGGGCATTTGAATAGCTCTATTTGGAAATATTTCATTTATTTAGATTGACTTGGGGTGACCTTTTTCTATGCCGTGCATAAAATAAGACATCATAAATTACAAGCAAATATATATATATATATATATATATATATATATATATATATATATATATATATATATATATATATATATATATATATAAAACCTAATAAAAAGCTAAATTAAAAGTTAAATAAATAGTGCTCCGTGTGTTTTTTTGGAAGTCTAAGACTATTGAAATATAGAAATTGAACAACCAAATATAAGATAAAATGGTTATTGTTTTATAAATAATTTTATACAAAAATTTATTCATTCATTTTCTTTTCAGCTTAGTTCCTTTATTAATCAGGGGACACAGCAGAATGGCTTAAACTTAACCAGCATATGCTTTACGCAGCGAATGCCCTTTTAGCCACAACCCTGCACTGTGAAACACCCATACACTCTTGCATTCACACACATACACTAAACCGGAGCACCCGGAGGAAACTCGTGCGAACATGGGGAGAACATGCAAGCTCTACAACACAATCTCACGGTAATTTGTAACTTTTTCTGTTAGTGGCTATTTCGTACGAATTCGTACAATCTAATTCGTTCATTTAAGTACGATTTACTCATCCCCCAATGACGGTTGTGTTTAGGGGTGGGTTTAGGTGCCACGCCTCCTTTTTAAAATCAAACAATCCCGTACGACTGAACTCGTAGGAATTTACGAATAAGCCTCTAAACTGGCAAACGTAAAATACTTACGTTTTCTCATGAGATCAGGCTGAAGCTCTACACAGAAATGCCAACTGACTCAGCCGGGGCTCGAATCAGCGACCTTCTTACCAGTGCTACCCACTGCGCCACCGTGTCGCCCTTTATACAATAATATAAAATAATGTCTTTATTCTTTAATGTTTAATAAATAATAAAATCTTGCTATGTGATTATTGCAGATACACACATTGTGATATCATTACTCAAACGATATATTGTTCAGCTGTAGCTCACTGTGTTCTCACTGCAAGAAGGTCGCTGGTGTGGGTCCCAGTTGGGCCAGGTGACCTTTCTGTGTGAAGTTTGCATGTTCACCCCAGGGGCTTACCCCACAGTCCAAAGACATATAACATAGAACAATTGGATAAACTAAATTGGCCATAGTGTGTGAGTGTGTGTGTGTAAATAAGGTGTTTCCCAGTACTGGGGGCTCAAGAGTAAGTGTACTCTCAGGGTTGGGTTGTGGCTGGAAGGTTATCTGCTGCATAAAACATATGCCAGAGTAATTGGCAGTTCATTCTGCTGTGGCGACCCCTGATAATATTTAGGGACTTAGCCAAAGGAAAGTGAGTGAGTTGGTGAAAATGTATTATCTGAAAAGATTGGTTAAATAAAGTTGCATCACCATTCAACACAACATCTATTTATCCAAACATGAAAATATGTACTGTGCTATTTATTCTGAGCCGTGCCTATTAAATATATAAAAAATAAAAAGTGATCAAGCAAAATAGTATTATTTTTAAAACTGATTATATTGAAGTGTATAAAGTACAAAGTATATAGTATAAAGTGTATAAAACAACATCCTCATGCACCTCATACACACTTACCTTGTGTCATAAATTGCAAACAGCTTTTTATTTCCATCCACAGCATTCCTGCAAAACAGAAAAGGAAGTGATGTTACTATTCCCATGCCACAATTCTAATTTTAGAAAGAACACATTCTGTAAACAAGTGTGATGTTTCTGATTATTTGTACTAAAAAGTAGTAGCAAATAACTCATAATGTTTTTAGTTCAGACATGCTGTTTTTGTGCAGTTCTGGTAATCTCAGTTATTCAAGCTCCGCTTAACATGCACACACACACATACACAACAACAACAACTAGATCAGGTTTATCAGATGTTCACAGGACACAGGTGGACTGTAGAAGAAACAGCTGCTCTTCGTATGAAAATCTCTGAAGTGCACATCAACCGAGTCAATCAGTACACAGACAAAAGCATTTTAAAAATAAATCAATCCCCAAAACACAATATCACATTATGCCTGTGTCTAATGAATTTCCAAGCTTTACATTTATGCATTTATCAGACACATTTATCCAAACCAGCTTACGGTGCATTGAATGTATACTTTTTTATCAGTTCTTACTTTCAATGGAAGTCAAATCCACAATCCATCACTAGCGCACTCTCGCTCTGCTGTTTAAAAGATACAGGAGGAAACAATCTTTAAGAACGTAGAAATAAAATCTTGTCCTAACGGATGCATTTTTTTTCTTCAGAATAGCACTGTGACCATTAAAGCCAACCCAAAGCAGATGTTTAATTTACTAAGTTGAATCAAAGACTTTCTTCGGGTCTCTTGCTGTTACACCTTCAGCGAGCCGTTAGTACACTGTTAGTGAGTGTATTTAACTGGGATTATTTAATGCAGATTCTTGTTACAGATTAAATCTTAATCATTTAAACGAGAATAGCATTGTGCCACATTTTTCACGCTTCTTTTTTTCTGACATTGCAGCAATTTTCCCTGTTGTCCTGTCACCTCAAATCAGAACAATGCGTGTTGTTATAAAAGAAACTAGTTCAATAAGTTCTCCCCACTTACAGCATGCACAACATAAAAAAAAAAAAAAAACTGGAGCAGGTAGAGCTTTCCTTTATCGACTGAGGCACTGCAGTGATAGTCAGCATCAGAAAAAAATGGGATGAGAGTTCCCTCTGATGGTTGTCCTCATTACTACTAGAGCCCACTCTGTTACTCATAAACCAATTCCCAACTCTACTATGTGAAACCATTTTTATCTCTACCAAATCAATATCAGGCTATGCGTCTTTGACTGACACCTTGATGCTTTGATATAGTAGACCTCAAATTAATTTAGCCTCAGGGCGATTCTTTTATACACAACCCCGTTTTAATTGGGAGAAAGGGATAGTCTTAAAGCATAAATATCCCCAGTGGAGATATATAATGGTCGCGTGAAGAGGAATCCAGTCTTCATTAAACAGCTTGGTGCAGGGGGGCTGCCTCAGGGTAAACGCTCGCGCGCAAAATGCCTAGTAAGCAGAATTGTTGGGAAATCCACTCATTTTCGAGCGTCCGCGCTTGTGCCGCACGCAGGCGCCAGTTTAATCGCGCTTTTCTCTGAATAAGCTCAAACAAGATAAGTTTGGAACCCAAGCGGCCGCTCAAATTTCCCTCGGGGGGTAATTATGCAGCGCGCGGAGGTGACGTCCTATTACTTTGGTCCCAAACACGAACAAATGCCACTGGAGTGACAGTCTGGCGATAGTCGGGAGAGCATCGGACGTCCAAACCGGCGACCCGGTAAGCGGAGAATCCTGTTAAACTCTGTAACGCTTCAACGGTTGCGCAGATAAGCGTTGAGATGTCGTACACTAGACTACCACAGAGAGAAGAAGGGGGAAAAGTAGCCTAATGGTCTGTTAAAGGGGATGTGTTGGCTAGAGGGAGAATAGGGGAAGAGAGAAAACAAAGACTGTTTTAAGGGCTGTCTGGTTACTGTCGTTCAATTGGATTTAGGAGTGATGAAGAGGTCTTTGGGATGCGAGGCAAAGGAAGGGATGCTCTGCAGCGGCTGCTCAGTCACTGGATCGTGAAAGAGGACGGAACAATGAGCCTGTATGGTTAAGACTGGATATTTCTGAAGAAGAAGAACAACGCGTCGCACTACTGCTGTAAGCTGAACGTTGCGGGATTTTGCTCACTGCTTCAAAAGGAATTCGTTGCAGTTGTTCAACGTGGATCCACTGCACCATTCAGGTATTTAAGGTAAGATACGAGGCTTTCCACTATCTCCGCTCAACTCTGCTTTGTAGGAGTCACTATAAATGTTCGACAAGTTTAGACGCCAGAGGCTGTTAAAACTGAACATTACAGCTGCTGCAAACTCAGCGCAGCTCCAGCTTTTACACACGATCGTGTTGCAAGAAATCTTATCAATTGGCATTCAAGGGTTATGCACTAAATCTAAATCATATGCACTAATTGCAATAAATAAATAAATAAGTAAATAAACTTGATTAAACAACTTGTTTTAAATAATATTGTAATCAAAATTATATAAATAAATAATAAATTATTAGTGTTATAATTATGCAAATAATGAAAGGTTGTCCTAATTTGACCTGTAATGAATACGATTATATATTATCAAGAATGAATGACTTCTTATGCTGGACTCTTTACAGGTATGGGATATGGACCACACTGCAGCGGCAAAATGAGAAGTCTGTGGGTTGGTGTTTTGTTCATGACTTTGACCTGCCATCTGAGGTACATGTTTAACTTAACTTTCTATTTCATGCCGCATATTTTATTCTAGTTAATTGCAGCAATCAATTAATGTAAGACATTGATATGTCTATAATAGATTCATATCTTAATGACCATTTTATCATTGAGCTCATGGCTGAAACGCCTAATGGACGAGAGATAATACTTGTAGTTATTAATTATCTCTGTGGTCTTGCTCATCAGCCTCTCCCAGTCAACTACAGGGACCCCTAAAGAGTCAGAGCTCAATGATAACATCACAGTATTCACACGAATCCTTGACGGATTGCTGGATGGCTATGATAACAGACTTCGACCTGGGCTTGGAGGTAAACTCTGCACAGATACCATTTTCCACTAAAAAAAAGAGAGAAAACCTTCACATTTGTCAAGATCGTGCTTCAGTGAAAGGTGTTTTTTTTCTTTGTGTATTATAGGGCTTTGATGCTTGGCATTGACCTGGTAGTTATTGTGAAAAGAGGTGTTCAGATAAAGGCAGATGCTTTTTTGAAACACACAGAACGCCTGCACATTCCATTCGTGACAGCGGCATGAAGGACTTTTCATTAAAAAAGATAGAGAGAGAGGGAGAGATGCTGCTTCTTTTCAATTTACTAACTGGGAGGAAAGTACATAGAGGAGGGAAAAAAATCTATGTTTTCATACAGGAGATATTTGCACAGAGCAGAAGCGAAAGCTGAAATTGCCTGGTCCTCTGTAAAAAAATCAAACAGCCACTATTTCCTGGCACTCTCAATTACAGTGTTCTTGCCAGAGACAGAGGTAGAGAGAGAGAGAGAGAGAGAGAGAGAGAGAGAGAGAGAGGATATGAATGTAGCCGCTGACCTTGAGAAAGCTATCGTTCTTTACCAAAGGTGCAGGTTCATTGTTCTGAGAGGTCGAAAGAATGGCATCGTGGCAGAGACAGAGAATAAACACAGGCTTCTCTGTTTCCACGTGAGAAAGAGTTCAAGGGAGCACAGCTCATAACTGTAGCAGCAGCAGCAGCATGAAGGCAATTGACAAATAATGGCATTGGACTTGATTTAGTACTTTGAGAAGGAAAGTGCATGCAGGCGACTGAAATTAATTACTTTTCATTTAAAGTAAATGCAACTAACGTTTACAAAAAAGTGGACAAATCAAAGCATACTTTAGAGGAAATTCACAGATTTAATATAATATACAGACATTATAAATAAACATTATTCATCTCTATGTATTTATATGTTTATTGAAATTTGCGAAGAAAAAGCAAACATTGTTGTGCATTTGGACCATAAAATGAAAATGACAATTGGTCAAAATAAAAAAGACACGTTTATATAATGATTTAATCATGTATTTATGTAATTATGTAAGAATTTGCATAATATATAAAATATTAACTGTGGATTTTAATCACAACAATGAAGCCAATTCTTTCTTTCTTTCTTTCTTTCTTTCTTTCTTTCTTTCTTTCTTTCTTTCAGATTTTTAAATATTTTAAAGCTTCTCTTCCTCACCAAGGCTGCATTTATTTAATAAAAAATTCAGTACAAATTGTAAAGTTGTGTAATGTTGATGCACTAAAACATAACTGTTGAAAAGTAGTTTTTCATTTAATTTAATAATTTATTCCAGTGATTTTAAAAATTAATTTTCAGCTTTATTACTCCAGTCTTCAGGGTCACACGATCCTTCAGAAACCACTCTAATATTAGTTATTATTATTATTATTATTATTATTATTATTATCATCATCATCTTATTAATGGTAATAATAATAAAAACAATAATGACTGGACTAATAATTTTATTTGAGAACACATACAATAAGTAATAAATAAATGTTTAATAAATAATTATTGAACAGTTTGACAACTTTTTATTTACATTAAATAAAGGCTGCCTTGATAAACTGAATAGTTTTCTTAAAAAAAAAAATGCAAAAAAAAAAAAAAACTTTGACCGGTGTATATATTGTATAAAAAAAATGTGTTTTTGCTTCATAGAGAAAGTGACAGAAATCAAGACCAACATCTTTGTTACCAGCTTTGGACCAGTGTCAGATACTGAGATGGTAAGTGTTTAAATCATATCCTTTCTTAATGAAGAAACACCATTCATGTACTTAACATATGGAAATTCCCAACTGAGATCCCTTTTTATTCCCTTCATTTAATCCCACCTCCATTTGTAAAATGACCTCACCTCTGCATCGTTTAATGAAATTCAGAATGTAATGTTTTAGGCAGGACACTGTGAATGACACTACTGTTCATTTTTATACTGAGTCAAAAGACACCTTTGACTTTGCCTTCAGGCAAGGTTGTCACTGTAATTCATGGCTCCCTGTAGAAAAAGTTTATGGGGATGTTTTAGTGAGCCCCTCCACTTCATCAAAGGGAGGGCCTGGGTCCCTCATGATGACCCTGCCTTCAGATTCACACCAAATGATGCATACATTTTCCTTTTAACAGGAATACACCATTGATGTGTTTTTCCGTCAAAGCTGGAAAGATGAGCGCTTGTGCTTCAAGGGTCCAATGGAGATGCTACCTCTGAATAACCTGCTGGCCAGCAACATCTGGACACCCGACACCTTTTTCCTCAACGGCAAAAAATCCATTGCTCACAACATGACAACACCCAACAAGCTCCTGAGACTGAAGGATGATGGGACATTACTGTACACCATGAGGTACCAGTGTGTTTTGTCATTTCAAAGTTGTCTGAATGAATGGATTTGTGTAGTACAGTCATACATTCGACCTTTATTTCAGTTATGGCCTCCTCACCCTTGTGTTACACTGCTGAACCTTCCACTGTCGTGACGGATGTGTTAAACACACATGAGTTCGGCGCTCGCTGAACTCAACAGCTCATGTTCCTCATGGTACAGTCTCAGTGGGACTGTTCAGCTCGCCTCTGCTAAAGCCTACAATTTGCTCTATACATTTTTGATGTCTTTTCACAAGAGGTCACATGAATTTCTGGTTTCATTAGTGGTTCTTTCATGCTTCAGATTCTTTATTTTCTTTATATTTCAAGGGCTAAACTATATCGACTTTGAATAATAATTTAAATTATAGATCAAAAGGTAAGCAATTCCCAGAGTTTTTGCTGGAATACAATTAGTAGCTTTATTTCTTGAGGTCAAAGTAATAGAATCTATAAGTTGTGCTCTTGTGATTTGAGATCAGATACCTGATGCCTTTGTAACTAGTTTTAATAGAATTTTTGTTTTGTTTGTTTGTTTACCCCAGTCTAAATTTGGACTAACAATATATCGTTTCAGCATCGATATCACAATGTACGAATCTACAATAGTCACATCACAGTATATGCAATGTCAAATTAGGATTATGATTAAACAGATAATACAGTTCAAAACATGCAATTTGAGGAGTCGTTGCAAAGTTTAACTCTAATTTATTTTTATGAAACACTTTTATTTGGATGTGTTTTTTAAGGTCTGTGACTAAGATTTCAAGATAATTTAAACAAGTTTGTCACTTTAGTGAATATTAATTGTGTTTAATTATTTAATACAATAGAATAAAGACAATTCAGGGTTATTTTACATTTTAATATTGTCTTTCTATACTTCAATACAGTCCAACAGAAAACCTTAAAGTATTGTTTATTTAATTGCTACAGTATTTTAGTTCTGTTTTCATCTGAGTTTTAATTTATTTTTTAGCACATTTAAATTTATATTTTTGCACTCAACTACAAATAATTCTAATGAATATAAAAATGAGAAATTCTTCAGAAAATTCTGAGAAAATCGCAGAAAAAACATTGCAATGTCATTTTTTTTTCCAATCTTGTGCAGACCTAGTGTAAATTACTCAATCAAACCAATAGCTTACTCATGCTTAATTGAATTGACAAAAATATTGACAATACGGCTGTACAATATATTGTTTCAGCATCGATATCGAAATGTGCCAATCTGCAATAGTCATATCGCAAGATCACAAGAGATTTCAAGCTCATTTAAACCATTTTGACACAAGACTTTATAAAGTTTTCTGGTTAAACAATTAGATTAGATTTTATTAATTTAGGTTTATATGGTTATACAATGAAGACACTGTTATTTTACATTTGTTTACTAAATTTCTACTATCTCAATACTCCACCGAAAGCCATAGTGTTCTTTTTCATTTTTATCTTTGTTCTCTTGTTTTCATTTGTGTTTTAAATGATATTATTTAGTGTATTTTTGTATCATTTTGTATATTTTATGCAGATGTGCTCCCCAACAAAATCATTCCGATCAATTTAAAATTGTGATTTTTTCTACAAATAGTCATCTGGTGTAATTATATTCATGTGGCAATAATTATTGCAGAAAAACTAAATATTGCAATGTCAGTATTTTCCAATATGGTGCAGCCCTAACTGACAACAATAATTACTGTCTAGGTACACTATATACTGCATGCATATACAGGTATACGCACACATACATACATACACACAAACATATAGTGTGCTAATATAAATATATAGGTATAGTAATTATTCAGAAAGGAGAAACTCATATTATTTTCCTCATGTAATTCATACTTTTGCTGGAAAAAACATACATTTGAAAATGTTACTGATTGATTGGAAATATTCAGTTCACTGATGCTCTGAAAACTCATGTCATTTTTTTACTTTTTACTATACCTCTTAGGCCCACACGGAATCAGATTTATGCAGATGGGGCAGAACATCAATAAATCCATTTAATTACTTGTTTAAATATGTGTAAATTTATATTTTTTTCAGATTTTTAATCAATTTCAGTAATATTATTGACTAATATGATAGTGTTCATTTGATTTATTTACATTACAGTTTGTAAAGTAATACTTTCCATCTTTTAGTAGATATATTATATGATAGACTTGCATCGTTTACCAAATAAGTGGCTCTAGATGGATTTGCATTGTAAACATTAAATAGAAGTTTAAAAGCTATTACTTTTCATTTTATATTTAAGTTTTTAGTTACGATACTCCTAAAATAATTCAGCATAAATCTGCAGATTTTTTTTTTTTTTTTTTTACAAAATTCTCTGCAGAAATAGCAAAAAATATCTGCATATTCTGTCTAGCTCTACTCATTATGTTAGTCAGTTAGGTTTATAAATTCAATTTGTTACTACTATTTATAGCATTTTTTTCACAGGTGTTTAATAGGCTCTATTTTGGAATGCTGCTATAACATACGGAGGCAACAAATTATTCTTTTTTTAATGTCCGTTAATATATTGTGTTTATAAAATGTACATGCCTAAAATAAAAATCCCGATTGATTGAACATTTTAACTGAATAATAATTATTGAACCATTCTTTTATTTATTTCTTTAATTTTTATGCTCTCTCTCCGCCGCCCACATTTGTCAACGCCACCAAGCTACAGTATGTGATACCAAGCTATCACATAGCTTGCTCTATGTGTCGTTGTGTCATGTAGTTACATTTTTTTAAGAGGTCAGGTTTGGCGTTAGTCACGGCGAGGGGTATGTGACCATGTGAAGCCTGCGCCAGACTATACGCTGCGCTCGATGTAGAAGTGTAAACAGAGCAGGTCACGTGACTCCACACAGGGAACGGAAAGTAATTTAAAAAAATTTACCTTAAAAAAATTTGACCGATTATAGGTTCTGAATGTAGATTTCGATTACTTTTCAACTAATCTCCCAGCCCTAGTATATACTGTATTTGGTTTATTTTATTTTCTCTATGTGCCCTGCCTTCGTGGACCAGTCATCCAGGGGTGATCCAACAAAAGGGTGTTCCATGGTAAATAAAACAAGAGCAGGTTGAGACCGAGAAATAGAAACAAAGGAAAGAGAGAAAGCGAAAGAGGGCATGTGGCTGTGTTTTATGCCCCTGTTGTTGAGTTGTTCTTCACAGACTGTCTGCTCCATTACTCGCGGTACCAGGGCAGAGGGAGAGAACACACACACACACACCCACACACACAAACACACACACACTAACACACACTCTTTCTCTGTCACACACACACACGCGCACACAGTTTCTGCTCTCAATGCTATCATCAGCAACAATCTACTGCCAAGTACCGTGCACTGCTGTGTTAGTGCTGTATAAAAGATGCTATTGTTGTTCTCAAATGGCATCAATACTAAATTTACTCTGTAGTAGAATCTGCTTGATTAAGTGCTGAAATTTTATGTGCACAATCCTTATACTGTTTAGATTGTGGTGGTTATGTATTTAGTTCCTTCCGAGGTTACTGTTAAGGGGTCATGAAACCTCCCTCTTTTAGTTCAGGTCTACCTCAGAATTAAAAAAAAAATGCTTCATGATTGGCGTGGAGCACTGCGAGCAGAGGGAGGAGTGTGCGTGGCCGGCAGAGCAGGGGCAAAAGAGGGGAGCAAACAACTGTCAGTTGGTGCACAAAATCAGACAAAAAAATAAATAAATCAGACACAAAATGTAAAGAGACCCATGATTTTATAGTTCACAAAGTTAAAATGTAAAGAAATAAACAGTAAGCATTTTTAATGCTCTGCTACATAAACGATAGGTTATTCGTAATTTTATTTAATATGTACACATAACACGGGCGTCAATGTGGCGCAGTCTATAGCTCAATGGGCGCATTTCTGTGTGGGGTTTCCATGTTCTCCCCCTATTGGCGTGGGTTTCCTCCGGCTGCTCCAGTTTCCCACACAGACCAAAGACATGCACTATAGGGGAATTGAATAAGCTAAATTGACAGTAGTGTTTCTATTTGAATGCAAGAGTGTATGGGTGTTTCCCAGTGTGGGGTTTCGGCCGGGAGGGGATTTGCTGTGTAAAACATATGCTGGATAAGTTGGCAGTTCATTCTGTTGTAGTGACCCCTGATTAATAAAGAGACTAAACCGAAAAGTAAATGAATGAATGAATATAGACATAACCACAATTTGTTATATCATTATAAATATAATCATGTATATATAAACACTATAAATGAGGAGGACTTCTCTCCTCCTCAATCCCCTGGTCTGAATGCAGACACAGTGAAGCATGCAGCAGGTCTCTTGCCCTATCTATTTCAATCAATAACTCTGCCGGAAATCTGGAGGGTTTTAAACATAGGCAAACACAGTAGCACAGATATCGGATGAATGTCTGAATGGTAACAAACTCAACTGATAAAAGTCCACCAATTTCCAATTTTCTTACAGCTCTCCTGACAAAAATACTTGCTATACACAAACAGCTTTGCAGTATCGGCCCTGACAGCATCGCAGGGAAAGCCATGGAACAAACCCCATGGATCATGGAAACAAACACATATGAGCCTTCAATACTGTGTGCTGTGCGTGGACGCGGTTTCACAGCTTAGCGGGTCTGGACAGAACATGCTGTCATGAGCACACGTGCTGCTGATGATGTGACAATAAAAGTAATTTGATTTGAATGATTAAGAAGCAAGGACTTCTCATAGGAAAAGAAAACTCAGCTATGAATAATAACCCGACAAGTAATCTCTGGACAGGCAGATGAGCGATATGTCACATATCTTGATCCTGCCCCAAAAATTATTTTAAACCAGCTCACAAAAGCTCTAATTTATCCAGTTTTTCCCACAATTAAAGCTGACAGGGGCTAACGTTGTTTTAATTGATGCACAACAAACAAAAATCTGTTAAAATCTCAAAACAAGTACTTGAGGGTTTCTTGAACCTTTAAAATGATCCATTGTATAATGAGTTATTAGTGTTTATTAACTCCAATTCAAATGTATTGGAGGATTAGACAGGTTTTGCACAGAGGTAACAATTATGTTTCACATAGTGGGGCTAAAGCAAAGTAAAAAGAAATACTAAAGGCGAAGAACATGGATCATTTCATCTGTGGAAAATGCATTTCTTTCTCATTTATGATTTCTCTCTGTTTTGTTTTTAGCTGTTTGATTGTCTGTGTTGTGGGACCGAACGCATATTACAAAATTATTCAATTGATAAAGCTTTAGATAGAGCTGATTTTTTAGATGGTAGATTGAAGGAGATCATCAATCAAACATTAATGACTCTGAGAGGAAATGACTCGGAGCGTGTCATTTAGAAATCAATGGTGGAGCTATTGTAGCTTGCCTACAATAGACTCTGCCCAGTGTTGCATTTCCTAACAGTGCAAACCATTAAAAGGGCCTTTCACCGCTCACTAACGCGCACATTGTTTCCGGAAAAGTGATCAGCAGTAAGGTTTTTCTTCTGCCTTCTTTTTCCTGCTGAGATGGAAAGGAGCACCTTAGCTGCCATGAAAAAGCAGGGCAAAACAGTTTCACCACCCACATTCTAAAAGTGGAATGCAGTCTACAGTCTTTTATTAGAGTTAAAAAGGAGGTTATGAGACCGAACAAAAGGGAGATGTTCTAGAAACTGTCAAATCTTCTGAAAGATCTGCCATGTTTTTAAAATAACTTCTTAGCTTGAGCTCGATGTTGAGGCAAATGCTGCAGTAGGCAAACATGCATTGTAAAAATGTAAAGAATATTTTTGTTTTATATATTGTTTTTAAAAATACAGTTTCACAATTAATAATTATAAATAAATGTCCATTTAGTCCATTTATTAATCTGGGGTTGCCACAGTGGAATAAACCGCCAACTTATCCAACATACGTTCTACCCAGCAGATGCCCTTCCACCTGCAACCCATCACTGGGAAACACCCATACACTCTCATTCACACACATACACTACAGACAATTCGGCTTACCCAATTCACTTATACCGCATTTCTTTGGACTTGTGGGGGAAACCGGAGCACGAAGAGAACATGCAAACTCCACACAGAAATGCCAACTTGCCCAGCCGGGAGTGGAACTAGTGACTTTTTTGCTGTGAGGTCAACGCAAGACACCTTAATTATATTTTAATTTAATAAAAACATCCTATAAAGTACTATTTTTAATATGTCTTCTAATGATTCTTGATTGAAATATATGACGAAGATTATGATATGAAGATTTTTTATTAGATAATCTTATGCTGAATGACATTTAATGTGCTTTTTCTATAAATTGTGGTTAAAATGCATGATAGGCAGTCTTTTCTGACTAGAAGAAAAAAATCGAATTTATAGGAAAAATACACTCACTGGCCACTTTATTAGGTACACTTGGACAATAGAAGATTGGAAAAACGTTGCGTGGTCTGATGAGTCTCGATTTCTTCTGCGACAGTCAGATGGTAGGCTCTAAATTTGGCATCAACAACATGAAAGCATGGAGGCAGTTCTGAAGGCAAAAGAGGGTCCAACCCAGTACTAATAAGGTGTACCTAATTAAGTGCAAGTGTATAAAGCCTGTATTGCTCTTTTATTGTCTTGATTCTTTTTGACCCAGATACTTCTAGAACTAAAAACTGCATTACAATATCAGCTCTTTAATATTTAAGGAAACCTAATATTTTAGCCTAACCTAATGTTTTAAGCATTGTACATTATTTATAATCAAACCCACTGTTGTGCTAGCACGGAATCGGCCAGTGTTACTTACGGACACAGACTTCTGTCTGAACGCTCTTGTGAAATTTGTAAGACAGCCAAGGGAAGGACAAAAATAATAATTTATGAGCCCTAATAGGCTATCACAGACCAAATAAAGCTCACCGTCAGGATAAAGCTATGAGCTCCTGTGATTTGTCAAGGCCCAAGTGCCACATCGTTTCGTCTCCACATCCAGCAATGCTGAGCTCAGCACTAAACCTTCAGTAAGTACACAGCGAGCTCTTCGCCTCCCATATGGCTGCTTTTGATAAAGTTGTGTGAGCTGGTCGAATGGAGGTTGAGTTTAGAGGACAGTCCTTCATTTCTCCAATACAGCAATTCATCATGGAGCTGTCAGAGATGAAGGCCCTGCGCTGATTAACCGGGGGAACAGCGCCTCACGTGTACTGTCTCATTAATTACATCCTCGTAGGATTTCCAGTCAGAGATCCGACTATGGGCCCTTCAACCTTAGATGCTGATGATGGGGGTTTTAAGCAGTTGGAGTCCTGTGGCAGTAAGCACCGATCGACCAGCCAGAAATCAGAATCGGACATTTTTTGCTTAAAACCTACTAAATGCCAATTGCCATTTTTCTGTGCACATTTGGCAATCAATATATCGACTCATCATGCAACACATGTACAGTACACCTCAATTATTTTGAGTGAAAAACTATGCAGTATATGGAGGTTCATTCCACTGTGGCGAACTCTGAAATAGAGACTAAGCAGGAGGAAAATGAATGAATGAATACAGTATATCGTCCATCGTGTTTACAAAAAATAAATGTCACTAACATTTTATCTGATTTGAGAGCCTCCTAGAAACAGTGTTTAGACTATAAAATAGAAAAGGTTTCCCTAAAAACTAATGAAAGTTTGGAAAAAAAAAGTTGCTCAAATCTGCATTAGTTCGAAGCTGTAGCCCCCTTCCTTAACAGTGACAGTAAAAAATGTCATTTACATTCTACTACATCACCGGTGGCAATGGATTATATTTACTTAGCATCAAATTGCGGAATCTAAATACCCTTGTATAATTATTATATAATCAGGGTTGTAAAATGGTTTTAAAATGACAATAATATCATTTATTTTAATAATTTGTGTGACAATATACTGAGAAAAAAATATTGTAACCAGCCTGGGAACCAGACAGTTTTCATTGTTTTAATTTGGCCGATGTCTGTTTCAGACTTACTAACTACACTGCAACGATTTGATATGATTTGATTTCATTTGATTTCATTTGATTTGGCTTGATTTGACAAAGGACAGTGAGTGAGTGGTTGTATAATCAGAGTGGAGGCTTTAACAGAGGCCAGAGAAGGAGAATAGTTGTAGCAAAGACAGACGGGTTGTACTGGACTGCAGTGGCAGCCAAGGTGTTACCTTATGAGAATTTATACCCATTGAAAGTCATATTCTGCATTAACTTATCAAATTTAACAAATATTCAGCTGATTTTATATTTCAGTGATGTTTTCATCATTAAACAAAGACATTTGTTTGTGTTTGGGCATAGTTTTACATGTTTCAGAAAGTCGAATAATTAGCAGCATAAAGTTGAAGTCAAAATTATTAGCCCCCCTGAATTATTAGCACCCCTGGTTATTTTTTCCCCAATTTCTGTTCAACGGAGACAAGAACACATTTCTAAACATAATAGTTTTAATAACTCATCTCTAATAACTGATTTTTTTATCTTTGATATAATGACAGTAAATAATATTTCACTAGATATTTTTCTAGACACTTCTATACAGCTTAAAGGGCAATTTAAAGGCTTAACATAGGTTAACTAGGCAGGTTAGGGTAATTAGGCAAGTTTTTGTATAACAATGGTTTGTTCTATTGTTTGTTCTCTTTTTTTTTTTGGCTTAGTCCCTGATTTATCAGGGGTCGCCACAGTGGAATGAGCTGCCAACTATTCCAGCATATGTTTTATGTATATGTTTTTTAGCCACAACCCAGTGCTGGGAAACACCCATAGACTCTCTCATTCACACACGCAATCATATACTACGTCAAATTTAGTTAATCCAAATCTACCTATACCACATGTCTTTGGAAGAAACCAGCAAGAAATTCCACATGAACACAGGGAGAACATGCAAACTTCACACAGAAATGCCAACTGGCCCAGCCCGGACATTAACCAGCAATCTTCTTGCTGTGAGGTGACAGTACTAACCCATGAGCCACTGTGCCGTGTAATAAGTTGCCCACGACCATTCAAAATAGTTTGAGTTTATCTATATCTTTAAAATTTATAATAATGAAAATTTGACCATCCCTGTAATGCAGGGGTCACCAATCCTGGTCCTGGAGGGCCGGAGTCCCTGCAGGGTTTAGCTCCAACTTCCTCAACACACCTGCCTGGATGTTTCAAGTATACCAAGTAAGACCTTGATTAGCTTGTTCAGATGTGTTTGATTAGGGTTGGAGCTAAAATCTGCAGGACACCGGCCCTCCAGGAACAAGTTTGGTGACTTCTGCTGTAATGGATTGTACCATTTTATCAGCATATTCAGTCAGCTGTCTAAAACTAGCTTATACCAATAGACACCATGTTTGTATCTACATATAACTTGAAATAAAGTCAAATTAGATTCATAGTATGTATTTTACCGTATGTAATAGAGGTTTATGCCCACACATGGAACAGTAAGCTCAACTTTTTATGATCATTAATTTATTATGCAAACTTGTCACTGTTCTGCAAAATTCGTTATTTTGTTAAAACAAAAACAGGCCATCTTTGAGAGATGCAAAGTAAATGGTCAAACTACTTGCTCTTCAAACAACTGTACAGCAAAAGTACATTAAGAAAAATACAAGTTTGCAACATCAATCAGCTTTTCAGCCAAAAAACTCAATGAGCCTATAAGGTTCTAATGGCTGTGCCCGCTAGTATGTGATAGAATAAGGTCAATAATTGGCAACACTGAAAGGAAGTATTTCAAGTATCCATTGTTTTCCCAAAATGTAGATGGTATTTAGCATACACATTAAATATTAGAGCAGCTGCATTGTTTACAGCACCAAGGAAACAGTTATTCTCGCTGTTTTTAAGTGTCAACTACAGCAGTGAAATCACATTTTTATTTAGCCTGTCTGCCCCTTTTACAGATGTTTTTGGTGTAGCATAATTTCACAAAGCTCATCATTTTACTTTATATTTTGAAGTAATAGAATCTTTTTTATGTTGCAAAAATCAAGCCAATATCAGAATATGCCAATTTGCATATATAAATAAACCTGCAATCAGAAAACCCCCATTACTTATCAAACCCCTTCATTACTCTGTCAGTGCCGACATCTTATTGCTTGGGTTACACCAATAATGGGCTCCAGACGGGATGTCAAGGGGAAGATTTAATGACTACGGGGTGGCATAATAAGGCCTCCATCATGTATTATGGTAATGCTAGCTATGATCAGCCTTGATCTCATACAATTGCTGCTCTAAATGGCCTTTCTGATGACTTTTGCTTTAGCAGCCGCCATTGAACATTGATTCAAACAGACTTTCTGCAGTCAGCAGACACATGGTAGAATGTATTTCTTTGCATGGAATCTTCGGATTGTTTGATGGAGTAACAATAATTAAGTTGTTCATCATATTTTGTAACATTCAGGAATCTGATTCACATGAGCTGTCTCAGATATAATAAATTAATGTTCTTTATCTGCAAAATCCATCTACATCACTTTTACGCATTTAGCCTTTTCAGGAAAACTTATATTGTAGTGTTTCTAATGTGTTTTTTACAAGTGGTCCACCAGAGGGGGCTGCAGGATAGTAGATTCAGACACTGCAGAGTCACTGCAGTCTTATCATCATCCCCCCTCCCCTTTCATATCATTGTGAGGAATCCCCTAAATTATAAAGGCAACTTTTCAATTTCTTGTAGAAGGATTTATTTATTCTGAGCAATAACTTTTATTTTGAGAAGTAAAATGATTTAATTAGTTATTTAATGACAGTGTATTGTTTTCAAAAATAAATCATATTTTGTTACTGTAGTGACACCAGTTATTAAGTTCTTATATATAACATTTAAAATAGATATGTTTTGTAATATGTTTATATTAAGGAATATAAAATACTTTATATAATATACATATAAATAATAATAAGAACAAAAATAGTTGTATTAGGGATAATGTAGAGTTAAAGTCAGAATTATTAGCCCCGTTTATTTTTCCTTCCAATTTCTGATTAATAGAGAGAAGAGTTTTAACACGTTTTTGTACATATTAGTTTTAATAACTTCTTTTTAATAACTGATTAATTTTATCTTGCCATGATGACAGTAAATAATATTTTACTAAATATTTTTAAGACACTTCTATACAGCTTAAAGTGACATTTTAAAGGCTTAACTAGGTTAATAAGGTGAACTAGGCAGGTTAGGTTAGCTTTATACAAAACCATATTGTATAAAGATGGTTTGTTCTGTAAACTATCGGGAAAAAAAGCTTAAAGGAGCTAATAATATTGACCTGAAATAAAACTAGCTGAAATAAAACAAATAAGACTTTCTCCAGAAGAAAAAATATTATCTGACATACTGTGAAAATTTCCTTGCTCTGTTAAACATCTTTTGGGAAATATTTAAAAATAAAAACAAATTCAAAGGGGGGCTAATAGTTCTGACTTCAACTGTATTTATATTTAGAGTGATTTATTAATTATACACTCACTTTAATATATCTATATCTTTTTTTGTCTAACTAGATTACTGTAAGACGCATTGTATGTCTGAATAAAAAAAATGCTTTCAAGTTCATAAAAAGCATAATATTTTACAAAATTATTTCTTTACTTAATTTTATATACCAACTTTGTTTAAAATATATATTATTATATTAATATATGAAGTATATTATGAAGTGATTTATTATTTTATTTTATTTTTAATTTAATTTAATTTTTTAACTGTATCTGTGTACAGGTATACTAATTTGGATAGAACTGAAAGTAAACGCCTTACTCATTTTTTTCTCCTGTAGTCCTCAAATGTTCCAATAGGTGGCGATGCCAACTCAAAATCAGCACAGTATTATAAAATTTACTGTACAACTATATAAATCTATTAGAATCAAACATGAATGAAACATGAGAGTAACTGAAGAGGAAATGCCATTTGTATGTGTGTGTCGGTGAGATTGGTGTGTGTGTGTGTGTGTGTGTGTGTGTGTGTGTTTGTGTGTGTGTGTGTGTGGGGGGGGGTCATTAGAAGCAAAGCCAGATTTAGCAGTGCTTTGCTTCACCAGTTTGGCAGCATTCCTAGTTCTGGCACACGATGGCACCCTTGTTCTATAAATACATCTAAGAGCATTCAATATACACACTCAAGTTCAGTCTCCCTAATAATACACACCAGCTATTTTAGCTACATTAAGAGGATTTTCGGTAACACTTTACAAACAGGTACTTTTTAATAATGTTAATTATTGCATTTACTAACATGAACAAACAATGAACAATACATTTATTGCAGTATTTATTCATCTTCGATAATGCTAGTTAATAAAAATAAAGTCGTTCATTGTTAGTTCTCATTATTTCACAGAGCAATGACTACTGTAATGTGTACAAGCACAACTTTGGATTGTAATAATGCGTCTGTAAATATTGAACGATGATTAATGAATGCTTTGGAATTAGTGTTCATTCTTATTTCATGATAGTGAACACATTAACTCACAGTAACTAATGAAACCTTGTTGTAATGTGTGACTAAATTAGTTTCAATCAGTTATTTAGTGCTTTAGTGTGTGGCAGCAGTGAGTTAAGACATTTCTAAACTCTCCAGATAGTATCCATTCAATCATATCTTTATGTTTCATTCTTCAGATTGACCATATCAGCGGAGTGTCCAATGCAGTTGGAGGATTTCCCTATGGATGCCCATGCCTGCCCGCTCAAATTTGGCAGCTGTAAGTCTATGTTTTATGTTGAATGACAAAAATCCCCCTTGCCACTCATAAAAAAATCTTTGGTTCGTTTTTATTTTATAAACATATATATATATTGAAAAATCAGATTATAAGAAATCATAAGAAAAACACTCTGATGCTGAAATGTGTAGATCTTTCTTTACATCCATCTGTTATTCAGTTAAAACATGTGAATTTCAAACTTGAAAAATCCACAATTACCACACTTTCTCTCCAAAATAGCTGAATAGTACATTGGGTGTCTTAGTACAGCACAATATCATTTGTGTTATCCGAACAGACAGTAAAATAAACTTTCTTAACATTAAGAAAAAAAAAAACTGTTCCTTAAAAGGTCCTTTTTGGAACCCATGATACTTCTGTAAAATTTTATTTTACAGTCTCCTTGTTACATGTACATGTAAGAGTATTAACAGTACATTATGCATAATTACTTGAAGCTAAATCTAAACCAAACCCTAATCCTAATGCAGCTTCAGACTACACTCATTTTTTTTGGCTGTTACATCAAATGCATTTTTGACTCTAATTCATGTAATGCCATAGTGATACTGTACATATCAGACTACACATTCATTCATGACCAATCAGTGTTTGTTATATTTAACCACATTACCATATTTACCAGTTTGTTAGTTTTTTTGTAGTTTGTGATTCATGTTTTATTTTTTCAATTGATTTATGATTTTGAATTGGACTATGGGATTTAGGTCTGCACAATACATAATTTTAGCATCAATATCGCAATGTGTGCATCTGCAATAGTCACTTCACAAGATATTCAATGTTGAGTCACATGATTTGTAGAGTCACTGCTAAGCTTCACAGAGTGAAGGTTTATAATTTGCATGCAATTTTAAGGCCTGTGAATGAGCATTTCAAGAGTTTAAACCATTTGGGCACAAAAAGTATGATGTAACAAAGATTAATTGCATTTAATAATTTATACAAAGTTTATACAGATTATGCAAAAATTTTACTTAGAATTTCTGTATTGTTTCTTGTCCAAATATCTACATTTCAAAGTGAAAACAAGATTATTTTACGTAACCTTATGGCAGATCATTTGGCTAGAGGAAAAACTCTTCAAATTCTTTCTAAAGGTAAAAATTATACTATATGTTTACATAATCTTAGAGTTATTCCGATATTTGGACTAGAAACACTATAATAATTTCTTATACTTACATAGCACTTTTTGTGCACTCAAAGCGCTTTACACATAGGGGGGTATCTCCTCATCCACCACCAGTGTGCAGCATCCACCTAGATGATGCGACGGCAGACATATTGCGCCAGACCGCACACCACACACCACATACCAGCTGATTTGTGGAGAGGAGACACAGTGATGAAGCCAGTTGTGATATGGGGATGGTTAGGAGGCCATGATGGACAGAGGCCAGTGGGCAAATTTGGCCAGGATGCCAGGGTTAAACCCCTACTCTTTTTCGAAGGACATCCTGGAATTTTTAACGATCACATAGAGTCAGGAATTAGGTTTAACGTCTCATCCGAAAGACGGCGCTCACTGAGGAGTATAGAGTCCCCGTCGTATTAGGACCCACTCAGACCACAGGTTAGGCGCCCCCTTACAAGACATTGCAAAGCAAAAAAAGCATTGTTTGCATTGTTATTACTGTACCTAAATAATGTTAGCCTCCCCAGAAAACGGCCAAATAGAGCTATTCATCTTGTGGAACTGCATTTATATTGCAATATTTATTGCAGAAAAATAAAATATCGCAATACCGGATTTAGGGATGCACCAATTTGGATTTTTGGGCCGATATCAATAACCGAAAAGTCTTAAGATTTGGAGGTGGAAAACCGATATACTATAGCCGATAAATATACATATTTCAAAATGTTTTATTTTTAATTCAGTAAACAACTGTTGTTTCTGGTGCTGTAAAGGCTCTGTCAGCTCACTTTGTTATAAACGCACTCGTTATAATCATTAGAAATATGCCGATCAAACTGAATACTATTTTTCATCAACAACACATGGCAAGCAACGCGTTGATAATAGCAAATAATCATATTATATTACAAACAACCCAAGTTGTTTAGCATGTGTGCATCACTGCTATTATGCATATACAAGTAATATGTTTCCTGAGGCGATTTAAACCAAGATACACAATGGCACTCTATCAACCATATCTGCAAGGATAAGAAATATGGTTACTTACTGAGTAATTAACATATAGCAATAGCACATAAAGAAATTATGGACTTGGAAGGAATAAACAATGTGACAAAAGCTCAGTTTTAGTGCACTGGACAAGTCTGAACAAGTTCGACCCAAGCATATGCGAGACAGGCAGTTCTGTACAATTACATAACCTATCAGCTTAAAGATATCGACCCAATTTTGACATCGAACCGATAACAATAACATTAAAAATAGCATTTATCGGCCGATAACGAAATGGCCGCCAATATATTGTGCATCCCTAATGAGATTTTTCTGATATCCTGCAGCCCTAATGGGATCTTGACCTTTCTTATAATGTTTGATGTTGAAAATTTTGAAAGAGTGACCTTTATTAACATTTAAAAAAAAATGTTATATATTGTCTGGGGGGTTTGTAAATCATGACACACACACAAAAAAAACATACTTTTTCTGTCATTTTACAGACGTCACTATCTATACATTATATTATTATTATTATTATTATTATTATATATGCAACAAAAAAATTCCTTTTGTTAAATTGCAGAGTTGAATTTTCATCATCAAAAGTCAACAGAGCAGAGAAAAATATCTCATAATTCAATTCATAGTGGTAAATAAACAGAAATTGCATGCAAACCGTGAAATGTGGAACCTGTTAATTAATAGATATTTATTTGGCAACAGTTGTAGTTTTTCTCACTGGGTTTTTGTCATGACATTTTAGTGTCCTTTTTACCAAAATAAACAAAAATTGCATACTAACTTGGCCCACTTTAAACAGCTTGATGGACTGGTGTTTAGTCCAGTTTAGTCTCATTATCACATGGCAGGTGCTTTTGTCCAGGAGCAGGATTAAGATTATCACCTGCTGCTTGCAGAGAGGAGGGTGACTTGGGGACTGGATTAGGAGGAAGGTGTCCTGCCATCCCTCTCATACCCACTGCGTACAGACACACGCACACACAAAAGAAAGGCTTTTTCTCGTTAAGAAGCCAGGGATGACCTGAGATGAGCTCAGCTTTCTTTGATGTTACGGGCTATGCACAGAGAGTCTTTGGTTTAGGATTCTGAAGACAGACAGAACTCATTGATGCTGGGAGATTGTGCATATCCAAATACAATTTGAGGTTTAGTTTAAGTACATCACATGGGATTTTTGGCCGCTGTCTTATATATCGATTTACAAAAATACAGGTAGTTTACTGTAGTTAGGCAGTTACTGAAGGCTGTCAGTTTAAAGCTGTGGAACCTTTATAATTTTGTTTGTGGTATTTAATATTGCGTTATTTAAGATAATTTAATTCCCAAGTTTAATTGTTACCTGCAATTTATTTGAAAAATGTATTACTCCCTATAAAACATCCCCATAGAAACTGTTTATTATTTGTTTTTTTTATTACCTGTGTTTTGCATTGTGTGAGTCACATTGTGAAATGTCTGTAAAATTAACAGATGACATCCAGACTGAAAATTACAGTACATTTACTGATTTCACCTAGTTAAAGTTGCTCTTGGACTTCAACTTGCAAAGTTGCATAAGGCTTACGCTCTGCATGGGTACATCGAGGTTTAACAAATCAAAAATCAGCCGGCATAAGGTGACGTTTAATCTAATCTGGCCTGTGACCTAAAATGAGTCTGATGCCATGCATTTGGGCATCTCATAGTCTTCCCATTACAATTTGATGGATTGTTAAATTAGAACATCTACATGGTTAGAAGAATAGGATATAAAATGTAATCACTCTAAAATTAATTATACGGGCCGGCATGATTTGACCTGAATCCAAATTGGTATATGCAGACAAGCAACCTTACTACTACAACACGACTGTCTAAAAAAACATTTTGTTTAAAAGAAGAGAAGCTTGATATACTGAAAATATTTTAACAAGGCTTAGCAGTTCATTCAGTGATCCATTTTTTTTACCACTCTTGCTTTGTTCTCCCAATCGAGAAATACCTTGTGGGCAATAGGATATCCAACAACATTTACTCCTCTCATTGATTTTATCAATTGATTTATTATACATATTTTATAATAAAAGCAAGACCTACTTATACCACCATAAATATTTAATGAAGTTTGAGCACAACTGAATATTCACAGTCTTAACAAACACAAACTTTACTTGGGAGAAATCACTGCCTTTTGATATTTAGTCATTTGATGAGATTTTTTTTTCTCTGATTTGTAAGATTTCTAATTTTGCAATTTAAAACACCTTGTGAGCTATCTAAACTGTTTCAGATGGTATAAATGATTCATTATCAGGTGGTAAATTTAGGAGTCATGTTAAAGAACATACTTACACACGTCAAGTTCACACACTTGTTTAACACAATTTTCCTAGCAGGAGTTTCTCTATGTACAGAGAATTGGTGATTTAACTTGTAAATCGCATAACAAATGTGTTTACTTGAAGTATTGTGCTCTGTTATGTAAAGGGTTATATAAATTCTGTCTGCACTTAGCAGCTTTTGTTTGGCTCGTTGGAAAACAGTGACAGACGCCTGGTTTTAGCTGCTATCACAACCAGAATGCTTTAGAAAGGGAACGTAAAAACAGCAACATATCAGGGTTACAGTTGGTGTGCTTTATGCTAGGTTTATTGTTCTTCAACAGAACTCTTGTAGTTAATCTCAACAGACACAATGCTTATCTGTGGCAATGGCCATTATCCCATATGTGTAAGTACTTTCAGTGCTGACGAAAGCATACATTCAGAATTAATATAGTCAGTCAAGGATTTTCACAAAATAGCGCCTGGTGTGAAGCAGAGGGGATTTGTATCACCTTGAAAGGGTTTATTTTGAGGTAGAGACTGGCTGATAGTACAGTACATTATCCTACTTATAGCATGGCTAGACATGAATTATTGATTTGAGTTTAAATTATTTCATTGTGAGACTGGCGTGTGTCTACTGTAGGTAATGTGTATCAGACTGTATGACTGAAGGCCAGACTGTGGAATAGACAATGGGGGTGCTTTTAAATTATTATTTATGTATTCATTTTTATTACTCATACTACTTCAACAGTATCAATTTAAAATATTACTAAAAAGCGAACCATAACTCACTTCTATTCAACGCATTATCAATCTTCCCATATAAAGTGCAATCTTGCATATTTAGTTCCCAGACTATGATATATGTAATTATCACCATAAAAAAGGCCAAAGCACTCTGGTGTCCAGGGAAGAAGAAAAAGGAGAGAAGTTAAAGATAAACCAAAAAGCAGGGGTGTGAAAAGCATGTAATGAATGCCATGAATGAATGAATGAAAAAGTTGTAATAAAACTAGGTGAATATTAGATCTAAAAATTTAGAGGAGCAACACTGTCTGAAGTTCCAGAGATCAGAGGTTTTGGTACACCGTGTTATTTTTTTTCTTTAATAGTTTTTTGTTATACACCATGTTTAGTATTTTTAATTAAGTAATGTTTCTAGATCACTGGGCTATAGAGCTAAATTTTTGTAGAAGATTGCTGCTATTGACTAGAAGTCAAAATAAAGATTAAAGATTAGCCTTTTGTGTGCTATAAAGAAGTATCAGATTATCAGATTGAATTATTCTTGTTTTTTTAGTTTTTTTGTTTAAATTAAGCCATAATGTGGCTAAGGCAGCACTGTTATAGTTTTACTGAAAAAAAAAATTACTTTAAGAATCTAACATTAGCAAAAATAATGAATACTGTTAAAAATGCATTGTTGTCAGTTAGATCTTGTTAATAATTCAGCCAATTTGAATGGTATCACTTGATTGAATGGGCATTATCAGTGGTTATTAGCTGATAAACTGGCACAGTGATGTAAAAACAGATTTAACTTGGATCTGGAGTGTTAGTTTAGCTGATTAACCATGTGGATGGATGGCAACAGCCTTCTGACTAAGGCCCCTACTGGCCAATATCTATCAGCTGATAACCACTGATAACACCCATTCAACTGAGTGGTAATATTCAAAGCAGGTGAATAATAATAGTATTATTTTTTTTAAAGATGCCTTATTATATTTATTGCATCTATAGTTTTTTTTTCTGAAATAATCTTCGGTTGGAATTATAATTAGTTTAACAGTTTATATAAAAAAAGTAAAGGAAAAAAGGTTCTGAATTAAGGTTTGGATAATGATTATTGCTTGGAGGGGCTGTGAGGCAAAAGACAACAAGCACATTTTTTAAAAGAAAAGGAAAAAAATAAATTTGTAGTTTTTGTATAAATGGTTGAACACAATGATTAGTGCTCACATTGGCTGTGAGGCAAGAAGCAAAATTAAAAAATTAATTAGCATGGGCCAAATGTAGTTTAATCCAGTTATTATGCAGCAATAAAACTTGAATCGAGATTAGAAATAAAAATTAGTATTTTAGTTTAAATGTAGAGATTGTGGAAGCACAATCACTTCAAGTTCTACTTGACCTGCTCAGAGCATGATATAAACTGGCAATTTTGGCATGGGGGATGGGTACTAACAAGGATGCGAGACATCACAACCTGTAACGTCTGTCACTAGTGGACCTCTCGAGGTCAGGGGAGTAAGGGTTACTTGCACAGCTATCACAAACAAGCCACCTCACTCCTATCTGAATCACACAACAGGTTAACCCCTCGAGTTTAAACTGATGATTCAAGTTGTGAAGTAGGTGCCAACATGTCAACAGATGCAGACAGATGGCAGGCACAATAACAGATATGTTAAAGACTGCAGACTCTTTCGTCTGTCACTGGTGCACCAGTTGAGGTCATTGAAGTGAGATTTACTGGCGTAGTTTTCAATAGCTGGCATCTAGTTCATTTATTGCATGTTTACATTTACAGCTCTTACTAACCAGCCACTGTTACATTCTCTCCCTTAAACTTCACTCTCATCTGGTTTAGGGCACTAGTGTTCTTTTGAGGCCATGGAAATAAGATTTATTCACACAACTCTCACAAACTGGCCTTTGTTACTCACCCCCTAAACCTCACTCCAATCCGGGCCACGGCACCAATTAAATATATTTGGTTTTACATGAACCACCCTGAGTAGGATTTAAACAAGCAATTCTGGAATTAGAGACAAGCTAATAAATGTATTTTGCTAATGTGCCTCTTGAGGTGTGAAGAGTAAAGTATACTTGGACAGCTCTCACAAACTTACCTATGCAATATTTCATGCATTAACACCAACCACAGGAGGAAATTTTGTTTCGCCGTTTCCTGTCTCTCACTTTATATCCTCTATTTAGTGTCTATTTTTGTCAGGTCCATTAAGGTTTATTTGCTGTATACTTACGGTATATTTAGCCCTTTCACATTGGAATACAGCTTTCAGGCTCTTGTGCTAGCACAGATTCACCTCAAAAGATTATATATAACAAAGATTACTGTGGGATGATTCAACCTTGTAAAGATCTCCAGTGGTCAATCATTTTTTAGTTCAGATTAATCCAATATATCTCTTTCCAGAGAGTTTTCAGAGAGAAATAAGGTAAGGCATACACAAAGCTGAAGTATATACTCTCTGAAGAAGTTTTAAAAAATAATATAGGCATATTAAAATTGCAAAATCATATTTACACATTTATATATTTACACAAGCATAACATTTCAACAACTATGCCTTAAAATCACAAACAATATGCTGTGGTTTTATGAATACTATTTCAGTCTACTGAGCGAATGGCTAGAGATGATAGTGCTGGTGTATAAAGAGCATGGAATGACCTTAGGGCAGCCAAGCCTCATAATCTCAGTGTAAAGAAAGGCAGGCTTTAGGGACAGATTGAAAGGTACTAGAGGTGTGGGTGTATGTTGGAAAGGAAGTAGTGAGATTTAAAGGGATAGTTCAGCCAAAACTGAAATTCCATCATTTACAACTTGTTCCAAACCCGTTTGACTTTCTTTCTTCTGTTGAATGGAAAAGAATATGTTTTGAACAAAGGTGGAAACCTGTAACCACTTACTTTCGTTGTTTTTGTTTTTCTTATATGTATGTCAATGGTTACTGTTGTTCAGCCTTTTCTTAATCTTCTTTATTGTTCAACAGAAGAAATAAATTTAAGGTTTGAGGGTAAGGCCCAATTCCAATCCTATTTTTGTACCCTTACCCCTTCTCCTTCCCCTTGGCCCTTAAAACCGAGTGCGAAGGGAAAGGACTTGAAAATGTATCCCTAAGAATTAGGACAGCACTACAGCACCTGCACACGTCATCATATCATTGCAATCTCATGCTTCATATGAGATCTACGGTCGTGACTGCTGTAGTTATTCCAGTTGTGTTATTTTTTGGTATTCATCTTTAGGAAATCACCGAAGGCATATATTATGTTATCATAACGATCTAATGTGGCAATAAGATCGTAACTATACTGTGCATTTACACAGTGGTCATATTCATCAATGTAAACACACCAAAAACAACATTAACATTATAACAGACACTCTAAAAAGGTCATTCTCAGCCACTAGACTTTTCTGACAGGGTTTTCGAGTGTCATTAAGAGCAAAAATGCTGTGGGACTACTATACATGAGTTATTATTATGGATTATAGATAGCGAAATTTATTTATTTTTTATTTTATAATTTTTTTTAAGTATGACGGAAAAACACGAATGCGGTTATGAATAAATTAAAACATGTGTTGCTTTGTTGTAAAAATTTGTAATAATGACAAAAAATACTAAATTGTGGAATTCCATAATTCCGGGTGCAGCCATGCTGCCGTTGTGGCAGGTGTATTCTGGAAAATTTTCTTACCCCTTAGTTTCGAGTGTGGTCCGGAAAAATCTGAATGCGCAAAATGAGGGGTAGGGTTAAGTATTGGGCCTAAATAGTAAGTAAATTTGGGTGTGTGAGGAAACAGTGAGTACATTTTTGAATGAACTATCCCTTAAAATGTTTTCTATAAAGTTTAAATAACTTTTTGCTGCCATTCTGGTGATAAAATCTGTAGAGGAATTCTAAAAGCTCTGGCAATAATTAAATGTCAACTTGTTTTAAAGGAAAGATTGAGAAAATATTCTTGATTTTTTTAAAATAAAGTCTTTTGCAGTCTTTTTTTTGGAAATATCAATGTTAATTAAAAGTCACTGCCTCAGGCTAGTAGAAATTATGTGTGCTTATCTTCACTACATTTAAAAACAAACCTATTCAAAAGCCATTTTCTGCCAGGGCAATATCAATTAATTTTAAATCATTTCTGGCAACCCTAAACCACAAGTAGCTATTCCACATTGGAATAAAGTTTAATTCACTCCCCTAAACCTCATTTACATCCGATTACAGCACCAATATAACCCCACCAGTCCAACACCACCCAACCTACTCCAAGCTGGGATCTAACCATTGACCTTGCGCATGGTAGTCGGTTGCTCGACCTAGAGCACTTCACTAGCTGGCTTCTGCTACACATTGGCTGCAAATATTTTTCAGTCAATTATCAATCAATTTAAAAACATCTACATATCAGCAATAGCATGACAAAGGCAGGCATCCGTTGATTTTCAATTAACAAACTGTGTGTTGAAGACTATAACATTTTCTCTGTGTAAAATAATTAAATACTTCTTAAAACTCAAAATAAGTATTAGAAGTGATCCTATTTCCTGCCTCTCTTATAATGTGAGCCTGTTGAATGTTGCAAATTAGACGCACAAAACAAAATTAAAACCTGGCATCTGATATATAATATGAAATAAGAAACATTCAAGACCACAAATACCCATAAAATAGCACACACACACAGACACATACAATATGAGTCGGTTTCACTATAATAATGATCTTATCACATGTTCACTGCTTTGTGGATTTTTGACATGTTTTGGCCTTTTAAACCTGTACACACACATACTGTCAGGTCAATTCACACTGAACAATTTAATTTCACTGAAAAGTGTTTCAGCCATGTGTGAGTAAAAATATGACTCTAGAGGATATTCCCACTGTGGGCTGTGGTGACCCAGTCATAATGAAGAGTTACATTGGCTTTCTCCAGTCTCAACCCCTGACCTATGAGAAATATTTTTGTCCTCTGTTATGTTGAGTTCACACTGCATGATTGTCATAATCAAATTACTATCTACAAATCTACTATCTAGCATTCAGTGGCTGCCGTGTTCATACTGCATGATGTATCAGTGAGGATAATCACTGCAGGACTACAAAACAAAATCATGGAAATGGTACCCTGCAATATATATTTTAAATAATCTGCCATTCAAATGGTTTGTGCGCTGAATGCTGATTTAGATCAAAAAGAAACAAGAGAACAAAGATTTTGCATTGTGCAAAGAGAGATAAAATAGTTGGAGGTCAGTAAATGGTTTTGCAGCGTACTACTGCGGCTAATCAAGCTAATATTTCTTTGCTTCTGCTTAACTTTATTGTAAAGCATATCTATTCTGATATTGTGGTCTATAACTCCTGTGCGAACTCCACACTGTCCTCCTTTTTGCTCTCTCATTAGCTGTTGGTTTTCGCCAATTAGTATTTCAGATAGAACTCACTCAGAATTCCTTACAGCATGATTTTGAATTTCTGACAAGTCCCGATATTTAAAATGAGCAATATTTTACAGGCATCAGAACATGTCGACGATTCTCTCTGATCGTGTTTTTGATAATTTATACTGTGTGATTGCATCAATTTGTCCCGATTTTGGGCTTTCTGCAAAAATCTGTTGGTGAGCAAAACTCAGGGCTAAAAATAATTTTGAAATCGGCAATAGCTAGACCTTGTCACATCATTTCCCTTATGTGGTTTCCTAAAGTCTAAAAGTATGTTAAATAAAAAATATGCATGCACATACAACATCTCTCAAAGTGTGCTGAGGATTAAATAACATTACAAAAATACCTTTTCTTTCTCATTCACCTTTTGGCCATTGTTTTGTTATTCTACCATCATAATATCAGTATCCAAAACTCTGCTCTCCATCCTAATTCAATCTATTCTATACATGACAAGTTTTCCATTTTAACTAGTTCAGAGCTTATCAGGATCAGCTGATGTCCACTAAATTCAATCCAATTAGGTACACTTACAATCACCACCCATAATTAGCTCCAGTACTGTCTTGACACTCATTAGCTTCTTTGGTTGTAGTCTCTCGTCACCTGAACTTGCACTGAGCTTCAAACACCATCCTTAGGAGAACTGATCTTTTTGATATATTTTGTTAAAAAGAAAAAGAAAACTACAACTATGTACTGAAAACAGAAAGTTTTTTTCTTTTTCCATTTTTAAAAAGCTTTGTGTGAATACATCAAATTTGTCATAATAATCCCAATTACAGATCTATACCAGGTCAATTCTTTTTATTAAAACACTATGCGCAAGTAAATAAATTGTATAAAAAAAAGGATAGTTAAAGTAGAAAATCTTCATTAGGTGATGTTCTTCACCATGACAAATAAATGTTTTTTTTAGTACTACTAAAGTGGGAAGGCAAAAATGGTTCCTCTATAGTTCACAAACCTTTCAACCCACAACCCTGAAAATAAAAATGGCAGGGACTCGTGACCTCCCTTATATTCAGTGGCGTTTAAATGCATGTGTCGGTGCACACACAACCATAGGCTATAAACAATAATAATAATAATTATTTCTTAAAATTGTATAGCGCTATTCTGACCACTCAAAGTGTTTTCTACTTTGGGGGGAATCTCTTCATCCACCACCAGTGTGCAACATCCACCTGGATGACGCGACGGCAGCCATATTGCACCATACCGCACACCACACTGATTGGTGGAGAGGAGAAAACAAAGCCAATTCTATGGGGATGGTTAGGAGGCCACGATGGACACTGGCCATTGGACAAATTTGGCCAGGATGCCGGGGTGAAACCCCTACTGCTTTTCGAAGGAAATCCTGGGATTTTTAACAACCACAGAAAGTCGGGACCTCAGTTTTACATCTCATTTAAAAAGTCGCCACTCTTTAAGCAGTATAAAATCCCTATCAATATAATGGGGCTTTAGGACCCACACAGGTCACAGGGTGAGCACACCCTGTTGGTCTTACTGAGACCACTTCCAGCAGCAACTTAGCTTTCCCATGTGGTCTGCCATCAAGGTACTGACCAGGCCCAGCCCTGCTTAGCTTCAGTAGGCAACCATGTGAGAGTTGCAGAGAACTAGCTGTCGGTAAACAGGAGCAGGAGCATCTTGACAACACAAAATAATGCTACAGTCTAACATAAGCATAGTATTTTTAATTGTATATATTTTTTTATTCGTTTAATTTTAACATTAACCTCACCTAATGAGTTGGTTAGCACATTTGGAGAACAGCAAGCCCATTTCAATTTTAGAGTCCACCATTCAGAGATCATCCTTCAAGATTAGTTGTGACCTGTGTTTATTTTTAATAGATGAGAGTGCCAAAAATGTGTTGAAAACTTGTTGAACGTTTAACATCAATGTATTGACAAATACAACATCATGTAAAATCAATCTGTTGCAACTGACACAATTATTAGAGGTCACCATTCCAATGTAAAAAAAAAATTAAAAATCAGAGGCTGATCACTTTTTATTTACATCTTGCTTATTTTTTATTTTTTAGTAACATTTGAGTATTAGTAGACTGTCTGCCTAATATGTTGATACTGCTCCTTCAACAGACATTTAACTGACTATAAGAAACTTTGCAAGTACATGTCAACTTAGACTAGCCCTAACCCCAACCTAAAAGTCTACTAATAATCTAATGAGAATTAGTTGGCATGTAGATGCAATGTAACTTAAATTCAACAAATGAACCATCAAAATAAAGTGTGACCGTTTTTATGTAACTATTTACTACTGTAGATAAACTATAGTAATTGTAATAGTTTAATAAATCTGTTTGATTTTTGGAAGTCAGCAAGCAACCCACCCATCTTCCTCATGTGCCCTCCCAAGGGGTCCCAACCCCCACTTTGAAAATGACTGCTCTATGGCCTCTCTGCAAAACCCTTCTTTCGTAACTTTTATTTTTACATAAAAAGAGTGGTAATAAATACACAGTAATAAATACTATCACATTTATTATATATTTAGAATAGTAAAATCATAGGACTTTTGAACTCACTGCCTAAACATGCTCCATGTCAAAGTCTTCAGTATTAGCTTTACAATCTCATTTGGCAGGTGCTCTGCAGAGTCTTAACAGGCAATGTGTGGACTTGTCCTCAAGTGGACGGTCCATTCTGAGCAGAGTCTATTGTATGGTCCAGAAGCTACTTGGTTAAATAGGCTTACCTTACACATTAAATCATTTGAACATGCTAAAATCATTTTTTTCTGTGACCATCCATGTAAATTTGACACCATTTTTGAAAGTAAAAGCACAACCATATAATGATAGATTTTACCAAAACTGAACTGATGAGTGCTTCCCAAAAATAGTTTTAATGATTTATAGGAGCATCTGTTTATGGGTGTCTGTAAGTCATAATTTAGCCTGAAGATTTGTAGCGAGGTCAATACAGGGTTTGATTTTCCTGGTCTGGAGAACTGTGACTGTAAATTCATTTGCAGGAATTGGTTGAGGGTTTCTAAGGTTACATATGTCTGTGTGCCTGTGTGTGTGTAGACGGTTGGCAGAATAATCCCTCAGTCTAGATGGTGTAAGTCAATCTTAATTGTGATGGAGACATCCGGCAAGAGAGTGGTAGGATTAATGTTTTGCTTCAAGATTGAATGTCACAATGGAAGGAGGGGGCGAAAGTGAAAAAAAAATAGAGTGATAAGAAACTCACTGTAAAGCTGTAGCGATTTTATGAGAAACAATCATCTGCTGAAAATAGTTTCACATTGTGTCGGATTTGTTCTGTACACCTAATAGACATACTTAGAAAATAAAAACACTATAAATTAATTAATATTTTATAGCACAATATTTATATTAAAGGACAAACAATATACTAGAATGTATGACCTGAAAGATTTGTTCGTACTGTATGAAACATCCCATCCTGTAGTCTTCAACAGAGATGCAGACGCCTGTGATCTTTTTTAACCCCATGGTCTAATCCTATTAGTCAACACAGGTGCAGATGATTAAATTTATTACCCCAGCTCTACACTTGGCAGAGTCAGACAGTCATGCTCCCTGTTGATAAAGCAAGCAGACGTTTCCTTATGATTGACAGCTGAAGACAGTGTACCTGCTTAATCTGAGAAATTAAACCTGCCTGCATGCAAATCACAATGCAATCAGCTGACGGTGACTGTATAATCAAGAGTGAGCAACTTTTATGCAAACTTACTTAAAGATGGAACTAAAGAGATTACCTTTGATTTGAACTAATGTTCCAATCACTTGCTGTGTCGGGTTAATACGCAATTATGACTGCACATACTAACTTGTTGATTGATAAACATCTGTATTTTTTTTTCCAGATGCCTATCCTATCTCGGAGGTGGTGTATAAATGGACAAAAGGCCCTGGCAAGTCTGTGGTAGTGGCAGAGGAAGGGTCACGTCTCAATCAATACCATCTAATTGGCCACACAGCTGGTACGGAAGACATCAGCACAAGTAGAGGTAAATCACTTTGTCTGATCCAATCCCATTCATTGCAGTGTGTGTCAGTCAGTCAGTTAACTGGTGAATCAGCTTTATAGTTAGGACCAGGTCCAAACCGTTTTGCAGTATCTGCCTGAAATAAAAACATGGACAGCGGTGCCTATAAAAATAATTCTACTGGACATGGAGCTGCAGCTCATGTTATGCATACTGTACTGAACACTTACCAGCCCTTTAATGGTAATCTTTCACTTGAAGGAGGTGCTCATATGACTGTCATGACACCTTTATAATCATAAAGGAAATGTTATGCATGCGTTTGACAACTTTTATAAAGTGCTATTTGCTCTGTTGTGCGATTTTAAATGCAAAGATGACATTGTTTGGGATGTCTTTGTAATGACAACTCCACAAACCAATACATCAAAACCTGTCTGTCTTTGTCATGACAACTTGGCATTAACAAGACAACATAACTATTCATAATTCGGTTATAAACATGGTTGTTAAGAGGCCATTAAACACTCGTCGGCCACTTTATTAGGTACACCTCACTAGTACCGGGTTGGACCATATTTTTTTTGACATGGTCAGCAACAGTACTTAGGTAGGCTGTGGCATTGACACGATCCACACTTGGTACTAATGAATGAGCCCAAAGTGTGTCAAGAAAATGTCCCCCACACGATTACACCACCACCAGCAGCCTGAACCGTTGCTACAAAGCAGGATGGATCCATGCTTTCCTGACCCTACCCTCTAAATGTTGCAGCAAAATTTGAGACTCATTAGACCCGCCAACGATTTTCCAATCTTATTATTAAATTTTGGTGAGTCTGTGTAAATTGTAGCCTCAATTTCCTGTTACTAGCTGACAGGAGTGGCACCCATTGTGGTATTCTGTTGCTGTAGCCCATCTGCTTCAAGGTTGGACGTGTTGTGCATTCAGAGATGCTCTTGAGCATACCTTAGATGTAACGAGTGGTTATTTGAGTTACAAATACTTTATTACAGCGTCATTCAAATTTTCTTGATTTTAACTACAGGGGTACAAATTGAATTGGTCATAAAAATGTCATTAAGGCCCAATCCGAATTCTATTTTTGTACCCCTACCCCTTCCCCTTTCCCTTGGCACTTACAACCGAGGGTGAAGGGGAGGGCTTCAAAATTTACCCCTAAGATTTGGGATAGCACTACAGCACCTGCACACGTCATCATAGTCCTCGCGATCTCCTGCTTCATGTGAGATCAGACAAAGCGACTGCTGTAGTGATTCCAGTTGTGTTATTTTTTGGTATTTGTCTTCAGGAAATCACTGAAGGCATATATTATGTTATCATAACGATCTAATGTGCCAATGAGATCGTAACTTTACTGTGCATTTACACAGTGGCCATATTCATCAATGTAAACACACCAAAAACAACATTAACATTATAGCAGACACTGTAAAAAGCCCATTGACAGCCACTAGACATTACTGACAGGGTATTCAAGTGTCAGAATGTTGTGGGACTGCTGTACAGGAGTTATTAATAGGGATTATAGATCGCAATGCGGTTATGAATATATTAAAACGTGTTTGTTTGATGAAAAATCCTCATTTGTGGATCTCCTTACTTCCGGGTTCAGCAATACTGCCTTTGTGGCAGGTGTATTCTGGGAAATTTTCTTACCCCTTGGTTTCAAGTGTGGTCCTGAAAAAATCTGCGTTCAAATAGCTATTCACCCCTTCCCCTTAGCCCTACGCCAAACTAAAGAGAATTGGGACACCCCTACCCCTTGGCAAGTGCGCGCAAAACGAGAGGTAGGGGTAAGGGCTAAGGGGTAGAATTGGGATTGGGCCTAAGTCTCAATACTCCGTCAAATATTTTTATAACAGTGCCATAAATATTTTCTATCAAGTTTTCTTTAACAGAAGGCCGATTGATCATGTTTATGACGAGTTATGTTGTCTTGGTAATGTTGACATGACAAAGACAAAGACAAGTTATAATGTATCATAGCAAAGACCTCAAACAATGTCATCTTTACAGTTAAAATGACATGAGTGAACAACAGTGAATGATGTGTTATGTCATGATGTCTTATGGATGACCTATTCAAGTAGTGTTACCCATTTAATGGTACACCTTGGTTGTACTGTATGTGTAGTACCTAGGTTTGTCATCAGATCTGCCTTAATCTCGTTGCTGAAGCCATTCGAGTACACTGAACTCATTGTTATGTTTTCATGCTGAAGAACTCACATATTTATGAAACCATCATGCTGGAAGTAGCTATCACATGATAGGCACACTGTGATCAAAAATTGATTGATATGGTTAGCAACTATACTAGGGTACAGTAGGCTCTTCCGCATACAATCCAAGGAGACAAATAGATCTATTATTTTATTCTGGCCCTACCATCTGAACTCTAATCAGGCCATTCAATCTTTTTGTCCAGTCATGAGCCTATGTGCATTGTAGCCTAATTTTCAAGTTTTTAGGTGACAGGAGGGGCACTTTTTTGTTTTTCTGCTGCTGTAGCTCATCTGTTTCAAGGTTTGACATGCTTTGTATTATTTAACGCTTTTCTGAGATGCTTCTTTCTCATGCTGCCTGTCAGTTTGAACTTCAGCAGATCTTCTTACAGGCTTAAATACATTTGCTGCCATATGACTGACTGATTAGGTATTTGCTTTAACAACCAGTTAAACAGGTGTAACTTTAAGCAGGTGAGTGTATTTAGCACACTGTCATTCAATTTCAGATTCAAATCAACCATGAATTACATCGTAGCTCTTTACAAAGGTGCTGTCCAGTAACATTTTATTTACACATAAGTCAAATACACATCACAGCTCTGCCTATCTTCTAACCTGTTGTGTCACATGCATTATTTTCAGAAATAATATGTTCAATCGCAGCATTTTAGTTTTGACATCGTCTCACTTAAATAAAATGATATTCCTTGAATGATTATAGCCTTTTCAAATCAAGCTGGATGACGCATGAGTGATGAGGATTTCAGTACACCTCCCACTCACGGCCAGCTGTCTCTAGGACCAGCGAGAGTACAGGAAGAGATGAGGATGAGAGGGAGGGGGAATAAACAACACTTATCCTGAGCCATTGGGTCTGGAGGGTTAATCCTTGTGCCTCCCCATCAGTTGTGCTTTTACCATGTGACGTCGCTCAGACGCCATTGGCTCAAGCCGGCAAGAGACACATGGGAGCTCTACGAGGGGGAGAATGGGGGCCTAGACAGCATCTGCCTAATTCGGTTATGTAAAGAGGACTGGTATTACACTCATATCATTGCTGCCTCTAGCCTTGTAATCATTATGTGTGGGGGTTGGGGGCTTCCCCTTGTTCCGCTTTTATGGATGTACATATATGGATAACCGTGCTGAGCTGGCATACGGTCATATTCAATAAGACACGATCATGAGCTAGGCAGATGCTATCAACTTCACTGACCGCATCATGTTTTCAGCCCTGCTGAGTCTATTTTGCTTTTAACAGCCATTGATTAACCCATCCAAGTTCGCTGGCTGTCATCAAGTGGAAAGAAGCACTTTTAGAAACAAGTTACCAACTTGCTTTGTGGGAGATCCTTGCCTCTTCTGACATTTTGCCTTGGCTGACTTGCAGGACAAAGGTCAACTGGTCATTACTGCTGCTAATCTGAAGAGCAAACCTCTTTACAAAGTCAAAAATAGCTCCACCTGGACTTCATATCAACACAGGGTCATTAGCTCAACTTAGAACACCTGACGGAGAAGAAAGAGCAAAGGAAGGGGGAGGAAAGCCTGCTAACCTGAAATTATTTTTGGTGGAAATGTCAACACTCAATCACTTGTCCCACACCGTAAAGACATCCAGATAACCTGTCACCTTTTATTAATAAGAACTCACATCCAGAAAATAGCACCTGCAACTCTTTCAGACTGATTCAGAATCTGACCTGCTTTACTGTTGGTGTGTTCATCCGTTCCTGTCAACTGTGTTATTTTCTAGGAAAGCAAAGCACTCACCAGTTGACCAGCATGGCAGCGTTGTTTTCTGCTATGAATGGGAGTTCTCCATAAACACTCCAAAAGCTTAGCAGTAAAATCCACCACAGTCGCATGTTTTCAGCTCTCAAAGAGTCCCACCCGGCAAGGCGCATCCAAGGCGGAATATTTGAAATGGGGCACTGCCAGATGTGCTTTCTTCCCGGTCATTGAAATAAAGGGCAGTGCGAGATGAAGGGGATGCGTCGAGCCCCTCGTGACGAGGACATCTTTGCCCCCAGGGCCCTCACAATGTTCAAACTTTTCCTTGACTTCCAAGGCTCAACAGCTTGTCATCATCTTCATCTGATCCACTTGATCCGTCTCCTCTGATCCAGACTAGATTTGGTGCTGTTTGCCCCCCTTTTTTGGTTGCCTCTTTATGCAAGCAGAGAAAGAGTATATCCCAAATGTAGAGGCCTGGCCTGACAGAATGGATGGAACTATTGAAAGAGAGAGAGACAGACGAGTGTGTGTGTGTGTGTGAGAGAGAGACAGAGAGAGAGAGAGAAGCCTGCAGGATGCAGATTGTGACAAGGGATTAGTGGGACACAAAAATCCGATTTTGCCAGGAGAAAGCAGCAGTCATCAGTGGATTTTCTATAGTTTATCAGACTGTGTGGCTCAAAAGGATTTTTTTAAAAGCTTCAAATTCAATCTTCGCTTGGTTAACAGGATGTATAATGTTTTTTTTATTCACTCTGTATTCTCTTTTCTATTGCAGTTAATGATTTACCTCACCATGTTCCAGTGCACAGGGTGACAACTCTTAAACAGAGATTAAATGTTGCTCTTATTTAGATGATTCGATATGTTCCACACTGTGGATCTATTGCAGGCGACACCCCCCCCCCCCCCCCTTTAAAGTTGTTCGTCACTTAACACAATTAAATAATCTTTGTGGTCAGACATTACAGTTACTGTCCACTACATGGTGCTAATGAGACGACCAACCAGAACATCAAAATGCTTCTAAAGGAAAAATTATGACAGCTTTTTGGGAAATTCCATAATTGAATAACTTCCAGATTTCTTTTTGATTATGCATCTGTCTTCCTTTGACTTGTGTCTCACTTCATATCTCTCTCTCTCTCTTTTTCTCATTTTCTCTTTAAACCTCTCAGCTGGTTTGCACTTATCCCCCCAAGAGTTTAATCACACGTTATCCATCTCTCTCTTAGTCCCTTTGTTTCTTCTTTTCATCACTGTTATTCTCGCCCGTTCACTCATTTCATTCTACTTTTTCTGTTTCATTGTTCCCCCTACAGGTCAATACACTGTAATGATGGCCCACTTCTACCTGAAGAGGAAGATTGGTTACTTTGTGATTCAGACCTACATGCCGTGCTTCATGACTGTCATTCTGTCCCAAGTCTCATTCTGGCTCAACCGTGAATCCGTCCCAGCCAGAACTGTGTTTGGTCAGTACTTCCTTCTGCACTTTATTTATTTATTGTTTGTGGTAATTCAGGCTTTATACAAAATGAAAAGTTTTTTTTATATATTATACCTTAAATATTATGCATCTTACTACTACAAGTTATTTTATATTCATTTTATAAAGCACAAACATTTGAATATTCTTTTTTCTTTTTTTTCTTTCTTTCTTTCTTTAGCATAAAAGCATAAAACACAGAAAATTAAATGACAGCAGCTCATTTCATTTAGCAAGGTAATTTTAATGTTTTATGTAATTTATATTTGATTAATTTCAGCTTTTTGTCAATTTCAATTATTTTAGTTATCTAAGTATATACTAATGCTAATTGGTTGGTAAGGCAGTATTTCCTTTTAATAGATTTTTTAATCTGATATTTACATTTTATTTCAGATTTATTTCAAAGACCAACACTTTTTTTTAACCCTTTTAGTTTTGTATAGTGCAAACAATACCGTACCAAATTGCATGGTGTCATTTGCCCCTACTGGTTGTTACTGTAACTACAATGTTCTCTAAGATGTAGGCAGATAACATGATGAAATAAAGCCAAACATAAAATTAATTTTAACAAAATTGAAAATAACATAACCAAAAGATCCGTATCAGTATGTTTAATCAGTGTGAACAGCAAGTGAATGCATGCGGTAAGTGTTGTCAGTGCTAATGTAAAGGTGCAAAACAAAACATAAAGCCCAAATTGGAGCGTATCTCTGGCCAATTGCCCAAACAATGAATGAACAGCAGTCCGACAAACTCTCTCACTGTGTTTAAATAAGGGCAACCTCCAACCTACAACTCACAAAACATACAAAAACACAAACCAAAACAAAAATACATACAAAAAAATAAACCTTCACATGCATTCTGTATAAATCCATGCTTGTTAGCTTTTTCCAGATAATATAGATCTTCTAGACAAAGTTAAGTTTGCCTTGAAGATAATTGTAATGGTGATTCTAATGATGACATCTTACAATGTCTTAAAGAACCCAGCAGGCACAGGACGTCAACATGATGTCAGATTGATGTACCAAAAGGTCGGTGGATGTTGCATTTTGTTTGGAAATGAAAATCGGGTTAACGTCAGAACCCAACGTCAGGCCGACATCCAACCTAATATCAACCAAATATCAGCGTCTAATGATGTTACAGCTTGACGTTGTGTGGACATTAATACTATAGCATCTTTTAGACCAGTGGTTCTCAAACTGTGGTACATGTACCACTAGTGGTACGTGGCCTTCCTTCTAGTGGTACGCGGATGAATCAAATATGTCATACATGCTACATATATTTAAATGAATTATCAAAAATTATTTTTATGTGAATATGATGACATAAAGCCTATATTTAAGAGGTCCAGGCAACATTTCCAGGTGCTGATAAACCAGGAGTTTTTTATTTTTTATTTTTTAAGAACAGTAACCTACCATTCTTACTTTTAAAAGCACATTATAATTAAATGTTCTTAATATTAGGAGCTAATATGCCTTGTTTTCAAGCTGTACAGAGCTTTAGCTGCTTTTCTGGACCTAATACTGTATTTTAGTACTGCTCATTATGGTGGTACTTGCAAAGACAACTTTTTTCTGAGGTGGTACTTGATGAAAAATGTTTGAGAACCTCTGTTTTAGACGTTGGATTTTGGTTGCTATACCTTACAAATAAATGTCAGTATTTTATGTCAATATGACGTTGGTTTAAGATGTTGGCTCTACGTTGGATTTTGGTCATTTTCCAACACAACCTAAAATCAACCAAATATCAACGTCATTTGACATCGTCATGGGATGTCAAATTAATGTCATTAGCCGCTGGCTAGACATTGAGTTTTGGTCACCTGATGTCACGACCTAAATCTACACTAATATTACTGTCTTATAATGGTGAGTGCCTAGCATAGATATTTAATCTCCTTTATCTAAAAGTATGCAGGACATCATTTAAAATGGGAACAAAAATATTTCATTACAGTCACCAAGCAACTATATATTCATATCTATTGCTCGCTTCGGCCATCAGTTAATGTTTTGCTTAATGCATCAATAATTCTCATCAAAATGGAAATCGGAATCGACTGATGCAATCAGAGGGAATCAAGAACTAATCCACTCGGATGACTGTTTCTGAATTCACACCACTGTTCTCATTCAATTCCGAGGTCTTGCATTTTATCTTGGCAATAATCAGCAAAGCGAGCAGACGCTCCACAAGGAATATTTGCCCACGCAAACAACATCTCTATGACTGGCCAACAAAGAATTCATCAAAACACTCTCTCACTCACACACACACACACACACTCATAGACATACAAATATCCACGAACGGAGGCTCAAAGCTCACTGATATGCACATGTGCTGTTTTAAATCTTTTTTTTTTATTTGCATTGCCACAGGCTGCGAATTCCCAGAGCTGAATGCCTGAGGGATTGTAGTACCATACCTATTTATGTCTAAAGGTGTCTGTGTCCAATGCCTGGGGCGACTTTATCTGCACATCTCCTTCTGACAGGGACAGAACACCTCCGCGCCTTTACCAGAACTTTGCATAAAGAATTATTAATGATACTGTCACTCTAGGGGATGTTAGATATTAAAACGGCACAGTGTGCACACAGTGACCGTTCCAAACTACCTTTTGCACACTTTATTTTTCTTTGAGAGAAAAAGCAGCGTTCCTGGGAATGAAATGATCTTAATGTCAGTATTCCCTGCTGGTTTGGTTTGTTTTGTTGTTAAGATGAGCTTATGATTCATGAACCGATATTTTATTCATGCGCAGGATTTGAAATATTAAAAGAATTATGTTGGATGAAAGACAGAATTTCCCGGCTTACTGGTGTGGTTGCATTCACAAAATGACTCTGCTTCTGCAGAACATGTTTTGATGGATGACTGTGATCATATTCAGCACACAAATCTTTTTATTTGAAAAGCAGTGTATGCCTGTTTGTTTTGCATGAAGAAATTGTAGCTCTTCCACATTTAAAGAATTTTTTAATAATAATAATAATAATTCATTAATTTTCTGGCTTAGTACTTTTATTAATCAGGGGTGGCCACAGCAGAATTAACTGCCAACTTATCCAGCTTATGTATTACACATGCCCTTCCAGCTGCAACCTACACTCTTGCATGCACAGACATACACTACAACCAATTAGGCTTATTCAGTTAACCCTTAGCGAATGTCTTTGGACTGTGGGGGAAACTGGAGCACCCAGAGGAAACCCACACGAACACTGGGCAAACCTGCAGTCCCCACAGAGAAATGACAACTGACCCAGCCAGGACTTGAACCAGTGACCTTCTTGCTGTGAGGCGATCATGCTACCCACTGCACCACCGTGACACCAATAATAATAATTCCTTACATTCACATAGCTTTACACATGTTTAGGGGGGAATCTTGTCATCCACCACCAGTGTGCAGCATCCACCTGGATGACACAACGGCAGCCATATTGCACCAGACCACACATCACACACCAGCTGATTGGTGGAGAGGAGACAGAATAATGAAGCCAATTATGAAATGTGGATGGTTAGGAGGCCATCATGGACTGAGGCCAGCAGGCCAATTTGGCCAGGATAAACCCTACTCTTTTTCAAAGGACATCCTGCGATTTTTAAAAACCACAGAGAGTCAAGACCTTGATTTAAATATCAGTATAGAGTCTCCATCAATATACTGGGGCGATAGGATCCACAAAGACTGCAGGTCTCACTAACACCACTTCTGGCAGCAACCTAGTTTTCCCATGTTCCCATGGTCTCCCATCCAGGTACTGACCGGGTGCAGCCCTCCTTAGCTTCAGTAAGAGAACATGTAAAAGCTGCAGAGAGCTAGCTACTGGAGGTTTTGTTAATTAGGCATATGATTTGATTTATGGTGTCTAACAAAGTTTCAAACTTCAAATATTTAGATAAAATTATAATTTTGTTGTAGGTTTAGAGATAGGAATTAGGGCTGCACAATATATCTTTTAGCATCGATATCGCAATGTGCGAGTCTGCAGTAGTCACAATCTGCAATGTAATTGAGATTATAGTTGATAAGACATTTCAATTAACAACATAGTGGATTAATTTCAGAATTTAACTTTAGAAATAAAGTTTATTATTTGCATGTGTTTTTAAAACCTGACGGTAAGAATCTAAAGCAAATTTAGGCTATTTAGGCACAATGCATTAAAAGTTTGTAGCTTAAATATTATTTGTACTTTATATAATTATTTACTCAGTTAAAACGATACAGTGATATTATTATTATTATTATTATTATTATTATTATTATCATCATCATTATAGAGTGATTTAAAAAAAAAAGTTTTGCTTCTGAATACTGTTTGACTCCTCAGAAAATCATAAATCCTTGTTTATTTGCATCTTTTCTCTGTTGCATTATTATTTTTAAATGATATTTTATTCAGATATGCTCCCCTACAGAATCATCCCAAACAATCTAAAACTATGAATTCTTATTCTTATTCTGGTGAAATTTAATTTATATCGCAATATATTGCAGTGAATGAAAATATAATAAATAATATAATTTTCTGCTTTTATATTTAGTTTCTGTGATGGCAAGCTGAAATGTTCAGTGTCATGAGATGTGTTCACATCATGTGTTCAGTGTCACAAATGACTCTTAATATGCCTTTTTGGTGATGTATTTTGTCTGCTGAACTAAGTTTTTGCTTTTCAGTTTTTTTTGTGGAAATTGGGATTTTTTTGAGGATTTTTTTTTTTTTTAGTTTTTAAAAGAACAGCATTTGTTCAATATAAATTATATTTTACTATAACATTTGATCAATTGAATGTATCCTTGCTGAATACAACAACAACAATAGAACAGAAAACTTTTAACTGGTTGGAACCCTTGACTAGTATGTTATGTGAAAAAATAAGTAATGAATTATCAGGGGGCATGGTTGGAAAATCTGGCAGAGGTGATTTAACATAGTTTCTAACTTAAAAGAATCGAAAAAAATCTTACTTGTTGAGGGAAAAGTATGTTGATAACTGTTTAAAAGAAGCAAAAAAGGTCATTGTGGGCAATAGGACTTAAAAGAGATTGTTCTCTGAAGCCAAACGATTTTCTAAACTGTCCAAATCCTCAATGAATGTTTTAACACTGTGCTATTAACCACAGTCATTGGATGTACAGTAGCTTGCTTGTCAGTAAGGCTGGAAGAGAAGTTGGTTTTTGAGCCTAACATTCCATGTATATCCATGCTGGTTCAATAGGTTGGAGTTGAAAATAAAACCAGTATAGCGTGTTTTGTATGTTAGCAGCCCAATAGTACAATTTTTGCTAGGACATACCGAATATGAATGTTTTTATTATATTTTGTTAAATATGCAATGCAGTGCAGTCTTGATAAGCATAAAATACGATAACTAACTAACTAACTAACTAACTAACTAACTAAATAAATAAATAAATAAATAGAAATCACAGATATTTTTCAACTTTTAAATGTTTATTTTTTCCTTTAGAGAGCTCTTACATTGTAATATTATTTAAATCCATGTACTGTTTGATGCTCCTCCACAGGGGTGACCACAGTGTTGACCATGACCACCCTCAGCATCAGCGCCCGTAACTCTCTACCTAAAGTGGCGTATGCTACCGCCATGGACTGGTTCATAGCTGTCTGCTATGCCTTCGTGTTCTCTGCGCTTATTGAGTTCGCCACTGTCAACTACTTCACCAAACGCAGCTGGGCTTGGGATGGAAAGAAGGCGCTAGAAGCTCAGCAGCCTAAAGTGAGTTGATTTCACATGTTTGCGCATATGCATTGTTCCAAAAGGCTCAGAAAGAGTCTTTGTTGAGTGCGGTTGCATAACATGACAGTTCAATTCTCTTTGACGGCAAGGTTACAATACATTGCTTCCCTGGTAGCTGTTATATAATATGCTTTTTCTAATTGTTTTGAGACAACCGAACAGCTTGAGAGTGCTCAGTCACAGCATCTCAGAGGGTGACACTAACTCAAATGTCAGCGGCTTTATTAAATGTGCTGCATTTGTGGACGCTGCTGATGGATGTCACATTTTCAAATTCTACAGGATGAGTTTTTAGCCTTTACCCAGAATGCCCTTCAGACCAGCCACTTCATTGAGATTTCCGAGAGCTGCCTGTTTGATGTGCATGTAAATGCCAGGTTTCTCCTTATGCAAGATCCATTTTTACCCAGGTGGTAATTTTTCATTGGCAGTGGACAAACAGAACTGAAAGAGCGGTCAGTGCACATGTCACTGTGGTGAGTGTGTTAGTAAAGGCTCTCCAGTCAGACCTCTGAAGGTCACATCTGGACCTCCAGCGCAGCTTTCTTAAATGTCACCCTCACTTTTTTTTGTTAAATACCAGCTTATTCCTCCTTTCCTGCTGAGGAGTACTTCTAAAAGCCTGAGCTCCTGCTGTGCTTCCTTCTTTAAGGAAGAGCAGGAAGTAGAAAAAAGACGTTTTGTCTGCATCAAAAAGCCTCATCATTATTGGCAGTTTGATGGTAATGGTTAGATTTTTTCAGGGTTTATTATTTTTGACTGATTTTGAAAACTCATTTCTGCTTAAGGCTGTATTCTCCGACTAGAAAGAAAACAGCTTGAACTTCTATCTGCCATTAATGTTGGTGTTATGTGATCATTTTGAGATTATATAATGTGCTGATTTGATGCTTTAGAAATATTTCTATTGTTTAAAAAACTTGTGCTTTTTATTTTAATATTTTTGTAGAAAATATGATACTGTACACTAACTTGTGGTTAGTGTAGTTTTGACCAAATTTATGAATGTATTTAACTAATGCCGAGTTCAGAATGCTCAATTTTCAAAGTAGTCATGTCATAGATGTTTCCACACTGCATGACTATCTGGGCTAGCGTTTCGCTGTGTTTATACTGCAAGGTGGATTGGCGACAGGGGGTTTCACTCTGCAAGATTTTACAATAGGAAGAATCGCCGTCCAACAATTTTTACTCGGGCCACAAACTACGCCTCACAAACAAACGCATGCGAGAAGTGACAAGGAAAAAATGCAAGTTCTCATAGTATACCTTTTGTTATCAACAACATAATGAGAAAAAAGCCTTTAGTGGGGTAGAAAATTTACTTATTTTGCTCACCTGTTTTTAAGGTAATTAGCAATTTTCTCCTCAAATTTTTTTCGTATTTGACCCTTTTGTGGTATTGCTCAGATGACATGTCAAACAGATATGGGTGCTCCTGCCAAATTTACATTAGTTTTTCCTCCACTTCTTGGGACTAATAGACAGAAAAGAAAAGCTTTAAACTTCTTCATTATCCTCCCGCTGGCCTGCAGGTAGTGGATAATGCTCTCTCATTGGCTGTAGATAATCGTCAATGTTATTTTCAGTCAAAACACATTTCACACGGCATGATTTGAATTAGCGACAGGTCCAGATATTTACAATGACAAATATCTTACAGGCGTTGCCGACTCATCTGCAATTCTCTCAGATCTCATCTTTGATAGTTCACACTGTGTGATTGTCACTCGCGTGAATGACCACCAATTTGCCTGTGATTTCCAGGCATTTGGCTGCGATTTTCGCAAAACCTGTCGACGAGTCAAAATCAGCACTAAAATTATGCATGCAGTCTGAACTCGGCATAAGGGCCTTATTATACACAGATCGCGATGCGGTGACATTCGCAATGCAATTATTTCTTGCTAGTTTAAGCCTGAGAAAGGCATCAGTTTTGCGCCACGTTCTTTAAATATCAAATGAACACATGCCCATTTCTGCACCTATCAGTGTGCTGGTCTGAATGTGCGTTAAGGCGCATTGTTGTGTCTTGCTATTTTGAGGCAACTGAAATTGACTGCGCCATTTACCAACAAAAAAGCTGGTCTAAATTCAATAGCCCAGTGTTTTTATTTGTTATTAAAGAGTGTGTTAGTATTATGTACCTATGCAGGTTCAAAACACACATAATCACAGCTGTGCACACATATTTTTAAGTGGGGTGCTTAACCTGTGGTCTCTGTCAGTCCTAATGCCCCAGTATAGTGAAGGGGACACTATACTGTGAGTGAGCATCATCTTTCAGATGAGACATTAAACCAAGGTCCTGACTCGCTGTGGACATTAAAAATCCCATGGTACTTCTCAAAAAGAGTAAGGGTGTAACCCGGGGGTCCTGGCCAAATTCTCTCCATTGGCCGTTACCAATCATGGCCTCCCAATCATCCCCATCCACTAAATTGGCTCTATCCCTCTCTCTCCACTTCACTTATAGCTAGTGTGTGGTGGGTTGTGCTGTGGCTGCCGTCGCATCATCCAAGTGGATGCTACACATATAAAGGGCTTTGGATGTATGGCCATAAACAATAAATGTGCTATATAAATACACATTACAATACAAATATGAAACGTAGTATATATATATATATATATATATATATATATATATATATATATATATATATATATATATATATATATATATATATATATATATATAATTTATTTTTTTTACATTTAATACTATTAAATACTAAAATCGTTTCCTTCTCCCATGCCTTCATCTAGGCTTTGGTGGAATCTGGCTCTGTTGTAGCCAGTTTATTTATAACAATTTACATTTATTTAATTATATTATTATGGAAAGTATTTCTTATTTGCATATTTATATTAGTTTTTTTATATATATATTTTTTTGAATTAGATATGCCTACCTATTGGTTTTTTAAGAGACATATGCATTACCATATGGGGCATAGGAATAGGAAGTGTGTTTGGATTTTTTATCACACTTTGTTGTTCATTGACTAGTTTGCTGGAAATAAAAACTGAATTTAGAAATAGCTTTGAAAAGATTTATTTGAGCTAAACAAAGGAAATTACAAAATTAAATATGTAATAGATGTCTTCGGTAGAGTGCATCCTCCACCATTTCCCAAATCCATGGTCAAAAAGAAGTGTCTGAATGTAAGAGACTTGTTCTGTAGATGGTTTTTAACCTCACACAGATGGTCTTTAATGTTTATTTTTTTCTTTTTGCTAGTGTTCAGTTTTTTTGCTAAAAAAATCTGCCATTTAAATACTGAATGCATCTTGGTGACATGCAACAGACACTTAAAGGTAATAGGAGATGACACTTTAATGTGATTAAAATGTGATTGCTTAAATGCACATTATGCCTAAAACACACCCATGACTCATTAAGAAAAGAAGAGAGAAGACACTCTGCCTAGTGCACAGACTGTTTTTCTGATCCTTAAAATAGCAAAAGTGCTGTAATGTACCCAGAAACATGATGTTTCCACATGCTCTACTTCCAACAGTGCTGCACATGCTGTCTTTCAGGACCTTCTGAAGTACACAACAGCCTTTTTGGCCTTACTGGTGCTCAAAACCAGATTGTTTGCTGAACACCTCTGGGCCAGGAGATGTATCTCCTCTCTGTAGAAAGTCTCAGCATAGTTCGATAGGAGGCACACTACAGATGAACTAAACCACAGTCTGTGAATTTCACACTGGTGTAGGAGGCGTGAATAGAAGTGCAGTTATGTGTGAATAGAGTGAAGAGTGCTGGACTGAGCACGCATCCTCGCAGAGTGTGTTCAGAACGAGAGAAGACAATAAGCTATGCCCTATTATTTTCACTTGTGACCTGTTGGTTAGGAAGTCTTTGATCCATAAACACAGGGAGGTTGACAGCCTTAAGTTGTAGTTTCCATACCAGTTTTTGGGGGGTTATTGTATAAAAGCAGAGCCAAATTTGACTAATAGCATCCTGACAAATATGTGTTTGGCATTTCCATATGGGATGTGTGCAGTGCTATGATAACTGCATGTTCTGTAAATCAATTTCCCTTATAAGCTATTGTAATATGCTGCAAAATAAGGCTCTTGAAGTATTTTATAATAACAAGGAGTCAGCACCACTGGGTAATAGTCATTCAGGCAGTAGACATCTGAATTTTTAGACACACAGTAGAGGATTTAAGGCAAACAGGGACACTGAGCTGCAGTGAAAGGTTAAAGAAGGCAAAATAAGCCATTTCATAGAAAGCTGAGAACCTGTAACCATTGACTTCCATAGTAGGAAAAACAGATACTATACAGTACTATAGAAATCAGTAGTTACAGGTTTCCAACATTTTTTGTAAAATATTTAAAAAAAAACAGTAATAGACGAGTAAATGAGCATATAATTTCAATTTCCGAGCAGAAAATCTGACAGTATTACAATATTTCAATATTTTTCTCCACAAACTCTTTTAAATGTCGGTTTGCTGCTCACCAAAGCTTTTGAATGGCATCAGAATAATTGTAATACACACAGACACATACACACATATTTTATTGGACTATTTCAGTGGTACTTTGCATCATTTTAAAAGCGTGAAGGCTCAGTTCCTTTAAGAACAGATGAATAGTACAATAAATTGGGTGGCTAGAAGCAACTCAGAACCTTTTGTCCGCCACCCCCATTAGCTGGCATGGTGACAGATTACCTCTACCCACCTGCAAGTGGAACACATATGCAGTACAGACCTTTAACCACTTATGTTTTTTCTTCAGTCTAAAGTCATAATACTGATTGTTGAGTAAAAAAAACTAACTTCTTTAAAGCATTACAACATCTGTGAACATTTGCTCAATGTCTCCCTGATTGAGAACAAAAGATAAACTTTAGCATTTCTATGACATTTCTTTTCGGAAAACAGCCTCAAAGTCATATGCGTGTCCTTTGGAGTGAATTAAGTTCACTTTACTCTGTCTGAACCCCAGTCTCAACCACTCCATTATTAGACTGTCACTTTATTAATTAATCTCCTGTTCTGCCTTTGCAGAGGCTTTTGTTTAATGTTCAGAGTCAGATCTCTGTTAACCCTGACATATTTCACCTTTAATTAGAAGTTTGCGACCTTCAAACTCATTCATTATCAGGGCTTTCTAAAAGCAGATAGTTATGGCACGATGGCTCAGTGTTTAGCATTGTCGCCTCAAAGCAAGAAGGTTGCTGGTTGGAGTCCCAGCTGAGCCAGTTGGCATTTTTGTGTGGAGTTTGCATGTTCTTTTTTGTTATGGCATGGGCTTCCTTCTGATGCTCCGGTTTCCCCCACAGTCCAAAGACGTGGATGGTATAAATGAATTTAATAATAAAAAAACTGGTCATAGTGTATGAGTGTGAAAGTGTTTGGGTCTTTCCCAGTACTGGGTTGTGGCTGGAAGGGCATCCGCTGCGTAATACACAAATAAGGGATTAAGCCGAAGGAAAATTAATTAATAAATGAATCTTCTGACTTTGACAGTGGGTACGTTTATACATAAATTTCTTGTCGGCTTAATCCCTTTATTAATCTGGGGAATGAACCGCCAACTTATCCAGCAAGTTTTTACGCAGCGGATGCCCTTCCAGCCGCAACCCATCTCTGGGAAACATCCACACACACACTTATACACTACGGACAATTTAGCCTACCCAATTCACCTGTACCACATGTCTTTGGACTGTGGGGGAAACTGGAGCACCCGGAGGAAACCCACGCGAAGGGAGGGAGAACATGCAAACTCCACACAGAACACCAACTGAGCCGAGGTTCGAACCAGCGACCCAGCAACCTTCTTGCTGTGAGGCGACAGCACTACCTACTGCGCCACTGCCTCGCCCTTACGTTTATACAGACATATTCTAATTTACACCGACATAATCACAACCTTTTTTTGAATAAGATAAAATAATGATTAAGTTGTTTACAGTAGCTGATTTTAGAATATTATTATGCATATTTGTTTTACATAGTACAATGACATGTCAATATTTCCATGCATGACACCATCCAGCATTACCCCCAGTTACTTGTATGATTCCTGCATTTAATTATTTGTCATGCTGTACAAGCAAACAGACACTGGTGAATACAACAATCTAATGTGTGTATTTGATGACTAGTGTAGTTTTGGCCCATAGCCCTTCCACTTACCCTTACCACTTGGTGTACACGTTTACATAAAGGGGTAGGGGTGTACCAAACTTGTAATTTTGATAGTCTCTATTGCACATTTTGTTGCCTAGAAGTTGCATTGCAATTACATGACAATTACTTCTCATTTGAGTATTAGTAGACTGTCTGCTAAATATCTGTTGAGACTTCTCCTTCAACATTTAATTGACTATAAGAAACTTTGTACAAGTACATGTCATCTTTAACCATAACCCTAACCCCAACCTAACATTCTACTCATAGTCTAATGAGAATTAGTTGGCATGTAGATGCAATATAACTTAAATTCAACAAAATGCGTTTAAGGGATCATCAAAATAAAGTGATACAAACTTATTTAGTTTAGAGACCATGGAGTGTGGTAATAGCCATATAGCCCTTTAGTCTAAGATATTTCAAAACCCCATTACAAATACTCCTCAGCAGTAACACGGCTGTAAATAGAAAGCAAAGAGCCCCACAATTGTAAAATAATATCAATTAATTTGAATTGGAACTACAAAAAGCTTCTGATTTAATACCTTAATAACAAAAATAGTGTGTTACGTCATGACCCCACACTAAATTTAGCTAACAATAGACCTTTATCATAAAAATATTACACAATTTGTTTGCCATTAGTAAAGAGCACTGAGATGTGCTATTTTTGAAACTAGGCAACCGCTCTATCAATGGTGCTGGATTGCATGTCATCGAAAATGCAAGGCTTTCAATTCATTCATACAGAATATTTGCATCAATGCTCATGTAGAGCATTACGCTCAACTTCCATATGAATTGAAAACACTCACTCTGCTGCGCCTGCAATGTGACAACTTCATGAGTGGTGTCTCATTTCCTAGTGGAATATTTATATCCCTAACCCCTAATTCTGTTTCATAGCTCAAGGGGAAGGTAAATGGGTAGGGTTATAAACAGGGGTGGACTTAACCAATAAGCGAAATAAGCAGCCGCTTAGAGGCCCAAGGAATTAGGGGGTCCTGATCAATGCCAAGAAGCCTATATTAATCATATAGCGTTAGCTCTTTAATAAATTTATGTCCTAAAATCTGTCTATAATCATTAAGATCTACTTATTTTTCTAAAATTGGAAAGTTTTTTTCGTACTTTACATGCATATATTAATATCTAATCACAAATATGGCTCATTAACTGTACATAGTTTGTGAACTTGTTTTTTGTTTGTGAATTAATTGTATTTAATTTTACATTAAGAAGATGAAGGTTCCACTTAAAATATATTTTTAACATGCGGTTCACTGACAAAAAATAAAAAATAAATAAAACAAATCTACAGAGAAAAGAAATAAGAATAAGAATCTCGTTTTGAGTTTCAATGCAAGGGCCTCACACCTGGAATTGCTTAGGGCCTCCAAATCACTATGTCCACTCTTGGGTATAAAACAAATTTGGGATCAGACTTTTTTTTTTTTACAGACAGGCCAAATGTATCCATATTTTACCTAAGCCAACTATTTTTAGATGTCTGTTAGATGTCTGTAAAACACAAAATTGCTTGGTATGTCAAAAATCACGTTTACATGATAGATTCTTAATCAAAATATTATCCTAATTGAGTTAATATCACAATATTGTTGTCCATGTAATTGTGCTGACTGTCTTCTTTTCTCTCAACCACAGAAAAAAGACCCATTGGCGCTCTCCAAAAAGCCAAACAACTTCACCGCCAACATCAACAAGGATGCGGCTATATCCACCATCTCCAACAGCACCACGGTCCAATTGAAGAGTGCCGAGGCCAAGCCTGCACCGGACCCCAAAAAGACCTACAATAGCGTCAGCAAAATTGACAAGATGTCCCGGATAGTGTTTCCGGTTCTCTTTGGAACTTTCAATTTGGTTTACTGGGCCACATACCTCAACAGGGAACCAGTGATTAAAGGAGCCGTTTAGCCTCCACAAGATCTAACAACCTCTTTTTCTTCTCCACTTCAGTATTCAACGACAAGCTGAACCTGCAAAAAAACAATGCCGAGCACTTATTTACTGCACCTCTCACTTCACTAATCTATAAGAGGAGTGCTCTTGTTGCATTTCCCTCCTGATATCATAAATTGCATGATAGATTCAAAGCTCTATGGGAATATAATTGCCATATCTGCCTTGACTTTCTACTTTATATTTCCCTGGTTTCCACTGGTTATTGCATTCGTCCTACAATGAATTGAGCACCACACAAGCTGCAGTTTCATTCAGGAAAACTTTCCAAAGGACATGAACAAAAGTGAATGCATTTGGCATCAACATTTATCACAGAATGAAAAAAAAAAATCACGAAAGGAAGTACAGCAAAGCCAAATGCTATGCAAAAATCGTTTTCTACTATGTTGTAATGGGTAATTGCTTATATAATGAAACCCTTGCTTTGTAATAATGGACTTGAGGCTTCTCTTCTCTAAGTTTAATAGCTTTAGCATCAGCGGTGTGAGGCAGGCGGATGCTAAATTTTTAGCCATGCTAAAAATGTTGCCTTCAAAGGGATTACTTCATATGAGTGCTCGGGAATGTCCCGCAATTACTGATTTCTCTGTCATTTGTCATTTTTTCTAAGCTTTTTTGAACTAGCTAAATAGAATTGTGCACCTTAGGCAGCTTTTCACACTTTAGACTGAGACATTGTGCAAGGTGAACAAGGTCGGGTTGCAGCTAAGACTTTCAAATTATTTGTACATAGCTTGTGTATGCTTTGCTTTGCTAATGTACAGTAGATGCGGCTTAACGTTAGTAAGGAAGAGCTGAAAATGGATCAGCCAGAGTGACATGAAATCATTGAAATGAGCAGAGGGTGAAAATGCAGATTGCAGCATTGTGAAACATTGTGGGATTTGACGGAATATAGCATTTCTTTACAATTAATAGTTATTATTAATAGTTTAACTAGGCTTTACATGATGTTGATGTGACAGCAGTTTGACTACTTTTCTCTATGTTGTCAACTGATGGGTTTTGAGGTTGGAACAAGTCAGCAAAAGCCTTAAATGTTGACACCTAGTGATATTTTTTCCCCTGCTACCATGTAGACTAATGTGAAATGATCAGGTAATACGGTCTGGAATAAAAATGAAACAATGTGATGCACTGATGCAAAATTTCTGATCCTGAGTGATATCTGCCAATACAGATCGTTTGGTGGTCATGATTTTTTATTACTCAAACTAATGTTAATTCATTAACTAAATCTTTACGATTAAAATATATTTTGAATGTTATTTGTTTATATTGACTGAACTCAATTTAACTTTGATGAACACTTCATTTTGCGGGTCAGGGGTGCGTTTCTGAAAACCATTGTTAGCCAACTAAGGTCGCAAGTTGCATTGCTACAAACATAGTTTATTGATTTTGTTTCTCAAATCCATAATTCCAGCGAACATTCGCAAACTGCGTCGCAAACTTGTACGCTTGCAGCTACACCTCTCAAGCTGTAGTTAGAAGTATAGTTCCTGGTTGTGTTCTTTTACCAGTTATACCCCCTACACCCTATTCATTTCGAACATTCCAACATTTAAACTCATCTCTAAAGTCATCTCTCTTAGGTGTAATTTCCAAGTATTTTTTTACAGTTCAGTTTTAGCAATCTTCATATTGACAATTGTGCTCTCTATAGTGCAAATTTACGCCATTTTGAAAGCAGTCGTGGCTCATGACGAAAGCTATAGGTGATCTATTATTTAAAAGAGAAATTTACATCTTCAAAGATTGTGAAAACTTATTATATAGCATACGTTAAGGATTATTTATCAAGAAATGTATCTGTACTTTATACTTTATAACATGGGCCTGTTGGTGAGAAGATTTCTGCAGCAGTTTGATTGTCAAATTGTAAAATAATTTTTTACAATGAATAAAATAAAAAATTAAACAAGATTCTACCTAATAATAATAATAATATTAATAATAATAATATTATTACGATTATCATTATTATTAAGTAGGATTTTTCTTCATTTCTTAATAAATGGCCTACTGTAAGTTAAAACCATTAACGATTTATATGATTTATATATGAGATTACGTGTTAGCTTTTATGTTTGAGAATGGAATATGGAGCATTCTTAATAATATTTGTAAAAGCAACATAGGCCCTATATGTTCCGTTTACATACAGTATATTTCAATTAATATGGAAAACGAGTGCTTGTTTTTAAAAAACTAATATTGGATTTTTATTTTAAATGTGTGTGCGTGTAAAACAAAATATTTGCACAAATCATGGGTTTTTCTTTAAAGTAGACATTTTACGTTATAACTAATGTGGTTTAAATGATGGATCTGCGACAGAGAAACTACAGTTTTAGGAAACACTCGTCACTACATTGTTCTTTTTCAAAACGATGCATCATACTATGATAGTTCAGCCACGAGTTATGTCGTTGTTTAGGAAACGCACCCCAGGTTGGCCTTTCAAATCAGATTAATGTAAATTACGTTTTAAAGATAGCAAAATTATACACAAGGCACATTTGTAATCATTTAGCAGAAAATGGCATGTTTTACTATAGATTTTAGACCTAGGGAGCAGCCATCTTGGAATGTCACTGTGTCTGACGTCACGGGGTTGCACGCCCCCATTGAAAGTCCCGCCCCTATTACCTCAGCATCGGACCTAGTTGAAACCACAGGCAGTCAGACTGTGTACACACAGCCTGATTTTGTGCATTTTCCCACCCTCTATTGATTAACAGCACATACTGTAAATGTCCCTGATCTATGAATGTTAACAAGTCTGTTGATGACCAGTAGACTAGATAATTGCTTTTATCACTAATCCCAAATATTGGCCAATACATTGGTGCACTTTTATTTTACATGAAATAAATCACGTAGTTTTTGATTTTAGATATGTAAAGACAGAAAGAGAAAGAAGGTCACATATACATACCTAAAATGTCACCATAATGCCATCTCGTCCTTCAACTGAAATGCATGGCTACTTATTTGGGGAATTAAACAGAGGAGAGAACAATGACCTTAAAAGTGCATAGTGAGATTCATTTTATATCCTCTAATCATCCTTTTCTGAACTTGTTACATGAAAGTGAGATAGCACAAAGAGCTAAGTGACTCAACGGAGGACGCGTAGCTTATTAAGAGGCCAAATACAAGAGCCATTAAGCCCAGCTTCTCCGTGTGGCACTCATGCCTATATGAGAGCATGAATCACGAAAAGAGTTCTCGTGCCCTTTTACAACAATGGATGTTTCCAGAAATGTACAGCTGTTCCTCAGAGCATACATGTCTGAAGCAATAAATTCTGCCTGATGTTTCTTGACCAACTTCTGTGATTACTTCTTGCTCGAAAGACATTTCTTAATTGCAATCCTTGACCTTGAATGTTGGTGACATTTAAAAACCAATCGCATTTACGCCCTACGCGGAAATGTTCCTGCGCAGTTGAGCTTGACTGGGATCAACAAGGACTTTATTTGCATCAAAAAATAGCACTCCATTTGTTTTGGTTAACGCTGGACCGCGAGCCATGAGATTGTAGGGGTTTTTATGTTCGCCGGGTTCTCTTGTCTGTAAGACGCGTTGTGCGCATGAAGCTTAGCATGATATTTTCCAAATGGAACAGTTGTTGCAGAAGCCACTGTAACTACGGAAGAAGGATTCCTCCTAGGATTACTCCTGGGATTAAGTGAAAACACACAGACACATGCGAGCAAACGCGCCTGCACACATCAAGACCAGGGTTCCTGGAGCAGGGAGGATGCGGAATCCTTCCTCTGGTCCTGTGCGCCGACAAACATCTGGCCCACATCTGTTTGTGAAGGATTTAGCTTCACTTAACATGCTTTTTTTCAAACAGGGCTCCTATACATGCTTATGAATTAAACTAGCACCAGTGCATCCTTTTTATGTGTGGGATATTATCTGCTAGCACATTACTGGAGATTGAGATGTCCAATGCTAAGTGCATCGAATATACAAATTTGATATTTGTTTATTCTGTGTATTTTTTTCTCTGTTGTTGTTCTAAAATGGGCTACATTTTGTTAGTGGCGACGTTTGCTTCCTTGATTGTCTGTTATCTGGACTGATTTTTATGTGGATGCATAAGGATGTGATAATGTCTTTCTTGATTCAGCTTCTGATACATGGAATGAATGCTTATGGTTTTCGGGATAATACCAAATAAGCCATCCTGTGTATAATGTCATTGTTTTGCCCATAGAAACTTAATAGGATTCATTCAAACCAGATCTACAGTATATTGTCTATATACTTTATAACTGATGATGCCAGTGAATCGCAAAGCTTGTGCAAACATATCGGTATCACTACAATCAGATGCTTTCTTAACTGCTGCTTTCTCATTACTTTCAGTTTTGTTTTTATAAGAGGAAATATTGCAGTGCATATTTCTATATTCAGCTAAACGTCATTCTCTCAAGCTTGGATGACGTTTGGATTTGTTTTTTAACAGAACAGTATATCCAGCTTTATCCCACAAGGAAATGTAACTATTTATGTTTTGTCAATTCATACAAATTCATACAAAAATGTCCCTAATCTCAACCGTCATTGTGGGATGAGCAAATCGTACTAATAAAAGTCACTCTAGAATAAAAGTCATTGTTAAACTGCACAGTTCAATTGTCAACATCAAAAGCCAACAAAGCAGAGATTAAGAGATTAAACTATAAATAAGCAGAAAACATGCATGACAACTAACATTTGCTTGTTCGTGTACAGTAGTAGTGACTGGAAGTTAAAACTTATAAAGCAATGATTTCCTGAACGCAAAGTTCTTTTTTTTCTCTTTGCTTAAAGATAAAAAAGAAGTCAAAGTGACTATTTTACATTTTGTCAGTTTAGTAGCTAATTTGTGTGAATTGGTACGAGTTGAGTCTTATGGAAATGTATGATTTTAAAAAGAAAGTGTGGCACTATACCCCCTGGCTATTTTGTACGAATTCATACGAGTTCTTTCATACAAAGATGTATGACCAAACCCCACCCCTAAACCCAACCGTCATTGTGGGATGAGCAAATCATACTAAATTGTGTGAATGGGATTGTACGAATTTATATGAATTAGCCACTAAATCAAAAAGTTACTGCGAGTTTGTGTTCAAACCAGATCTACAGTATTGTCTATATACTTTATAACTGATAATGCCAGTGAATCGCAAAGCTTGTGCAAACATATCACTACATATCACTACAATCAGATGCTTTCTTAACTGCTGCTTTCTCATTGCTTTCATTTTTGTTTTTTGAGAGGAAAGATTGCAGTGTAAGAATTAGCTACTAAATGAAAATGTTATGTATTGGCATGAGATAGTGTTTGTGACTACAAAAAAGTCTCACGGCAATTCATACTTTTTGATTTAGTGGCTAATTCATATGAATTTGTATGCTCTCATTCGCACAATTTAATTTGATTTGCTGATTCCCCAATGACGGTTGGGTTAGGGGTGGGGCTTGGTGCCACACCTCCTTTATAAAATCGTACATTTTTGTATGACTGAACTTGTACGAATTCACTCGAATTAGCCACTAACAAAACATTAAATAGTCCCTTTCAACTTATTTTTAATGTTTAAAAAAAGAACAAAAACAAAACTTTGCGCCGAGAATATCTTTGTTTTTTATGTTTTAACTCTTACTAGTCACTATTACTGTACATGAACAAGCAAAATGTTTGTTACCATGGATGTTTTCTGTTTATTTATAGTTGTGAATTCCATTATGGGACATTAATCTCTGCTTTTTTTTTTTTTGTGACTATTTTATTAAGTTTTTTAGTGCAACAGTATCTCAGTATCAAAAAGAACCCTCCACATTAGAAGCTACTGTTCCAAAATATTTTAAATGTTTCTTAAAAAATATATATATAATGTGTTCAATACGGAGGTTACCCAGACATTTAAAAATAATATAATTTTAAACAGTTATCCTGATACCGTGATTTTTTTTATCCAAGGTTATCATACCTGTCTAGAGTGACTTTTATTTCAGGAGTTTGAAACTTGTTTTGTATATTGAATACTGTATACATTGTAAACAAATCCAGACAATATATCACTTCAAACTGTTAAAAATGTAAATAAAAGTCACTCTAATACAAAAAATAGATCAAGGTTTCATCATGCATCTCAAAGACATAAATAAATTTAATAAAACTAAATGTTCATCACAGAATACTGTTTAATTTACAAATAAATATTTTATATTTATTATATTATTAAATATATATTTATTTAGTTTCAGAATTAGCTGCATTGTCATTAACCTTCAAATTTTGCAAATTGGAATTGCAGAAATACGTCATTTTTGCAAAGACATATCACAATAATAATAATAACAACACTAATAATAATAATAATACTAATACTAATAATAAAAAAAGAAAGAAATCCTCACATGAGAGGTTTGTTTAGGCAATACAAAAATAAATAATGAATACAAACGACAATGGAAACCCCTTATTTTTCTGCAGGTCGCCTGGTTTATGTAAAATCCATTCTTTAAAAATATGAATGTGTTTTTCTTTTTTTTAATGTTTATTTATATTTCACAAGATCATGCTTTAGTTGCATAACAATGATGAATATAAACACTGTATAATACGTTTTTTTAAATCAACTTTAGTAAACATCACAAGACTTTTGTACAAATCTGTAATGGAGACCAGGCGACTGACATTTATTTGACATGTCACTCTTGCTGCAGGCTCACGGAAGGACTTTATTTTAATACATGTAAGGCGAGTGTTAACCACTTCAATATACTTTACTCATCCATCACACAATAATGCACGGCATGCCAATGGACCTTAAACCTTTAATCCCCTGAGTGGCGGAGTGAGAGCTTGGAATCCCACTTCTGGTGCTGGACTGGAATTCCACCAGTGTGCAGTAGAGAAGCTGTCACTCTGATATACGTCATTATTGCAGATTTATGTTTGTATCATGGAGAGATACAAAGTTGTTTTCATTTTGTTATTAAAACCCATAGATTGCATATCCTAAAGCTGAAAATGCATTTTCTTATCAAAAGTGGTTTGGTTATGTCATGATTTGGATTTAATCCATTGTGCAGGGACATGGCAGCTGAAAACCATTTAAAGGGGCAGTAGCATACTTTGTAAATATGAAAGTGACTAAGAACGGAGATGATGAAAATGACTAAACATATTCAAGACAGTTGAACACTGTAATATTTTCATCATTGTTTTTCGAATGTCTTTGTTCAGCTCATTTAATTTTTCTGCATTACTTTATTCAGTGTGTGTTTATTTAATTTCAAGTTATCTCAAAAAGCACATTTCTTACAATGTAAGGTTTGATTGTGAATCCAAAATAATTTAACTTGTGTTGCCTAAACCTTTTTTGACAGCACAGACTGTTTTCTTGCAGCATCCTTTACCCTGTACCTTTTTTTTCTAATGCAGTACACCGTGTTTGCTTTAATATGTGTGCTCCACTTCCAATCTGCATTACTATAATCAGCCACAAGAGGATAGTCTATCATTCATTTGAACGGGCCGAGTTCATGCTCTCACTAACTCAAAAAGGGAGACACCACCACACCGTCACAAGAACCTGAAAACAAAGAGAAATAGGTCGTCATGTTCTTATTGTATGCGTGTCATTAAAGCTTCAGTGTGTCATTTGTACGACACTTAGAAGTTAGTTAAGACACTTGATGCTATTCTAGAAACACGTACAGCTGAAGTAATCAAATATAAGTAATTTGTAATAAAGTTTATCTGAAAATACCACTGAAAACTTATAAATTTAGTGCGCTTGGGGTGGGGTCATCTGTTTGTTTGACAAATGGATGACGAAAGAGTAGGGAGTATACGAGGGAATTATTTTTGTAACATTTATTTATTTATTTATTTATACAGAATCCTTGGGTTGCATTATACAATATTATATTCTTCTTTGATAAACCTAGTTACTCTTTAACTATTAATTTAATGTATGGATAGATGATAGACTGATTGATTTTGGAAATCTGACAAAAAGGTCACTCTCAAACCATCTCAAGATTCGCCTTTGGCATTTTAAGGAGTACCACAGACACCGAACATTCTAGAGAGTAGTCAAAAGAAGAAGAAAAAAAAAAACTCACCACATGCAGAGCAAAGAGACAGAGAGAGATAGAGAAAGGGGCTTGTGTTTTTTTCCGAAGTGCGTGGGCGACTGGGAGCTGCCTGTGGTGATAAATGTCGGCGCTGTCTCTCAAATATTATACTGCATATGTGCACCTGCTCACACATCGACTCAACAATGCGAAGACGACGTATAGACAGTCATTTCTCCAGCTTTGAATGTTCAATTAGCTGCATTAGTTTTGTAGTAAAGGAAATAAAAAACGACAGCATATGACATCTCACTGGCAATAATATCGGTGCGTACCAAAGTACAGAACAATGTAGTTGTATCTATGCTATTCAAAACTGCATATTAACACCTTGAAGAAGCTAATTAATTCGACTCCAAATTTGTTGATGACATTTTCTTCACCCTCAGTGTTGCTGTCATTGGGTTAATCGCACGGCGATCAATGCACGTGCAAAGCAATTACAGCAATTACGCACCAATTTCCATTTCGAACATATTCCGCGCGGTTATCATTTACCTAGCTGACAGCAGTACCGTAAACAGCCGCTTCGACGCTGAATATATCAGATGCGCCCGAAGAGGATCTCAAGTTCCGCCGAAGCGTCTGTGAAAGCAGTCTTTGTCGTTTCATGACGTAATTTGAAGAAACTAAAGGACGCGTACGAGGTTTGAAGGTGTCCACTTTGGAAGTTTGCGCTCTGCCTCTGTGTGAACGTCAGTATGTGTATCTGGTGGTGCAATCGAAGGCAGCGCAACTTCAAGGAGCAGGAGGGGCTCTTCTATTATTTGATCCCGTTAATTGGCAATGTAAGTGAACTTTAAGCACCGGACACTAGCCGAGGAGGTCTTGTCGTTCCCGTTGGACTATAACCTAGACTGCTCGCCACTGTTTGAACTGAGCCTGGAAGAAAAGGCTGCAGCTGTGTCACTTTTTTCCTTCTTTGAAGAGTCTCCGTGCGGTGTGCCACATTCAACAAGGAGACAGTCTCACCTAAAACATGACCACCAAATTGTTCCTCTACTTCTTACTTCTGTCAGTGTTTCGAGCATGGTAAGTGACGTTGTAATCTTTTGTGTGTGTGCCGACACAAGTAATTCATCCTAATTTGTTTTGTCCGTTGAAGATTTCATATGCATAGGCTAGTTGAAAATCATCAATCAGGCGATAAGGATGTGATTCACGCATTGAACGCTTAACTTTAATAATTAGTCTTTTTATATGTCTTATTCATGAAGTTCACAAGACTTTGGCTATTTTTATTTCAATCTTTGTATTTGTATAGCGCTTTCGAAAGCTATTATTTTGTTGTTTCTTTATGTCATTTGTGGGTGAGAAGAGCTGGGTTTCCCAATGCTAATTACGCTGTACAGTTCATCCTAACTAATGTCGTATGTAATTTTTTTTTCGGTGTTGATAACGCATTTTAGCGTCGTTACTGTAGCTGTCAAGTCAAAAGGTGCCGAAGCCAGTATGTCCAAAAGTTTATGTTCCTTAAATAGAAACTGGACCTAAAATGCTAGCAAAACAGGAAACTTGCTATTTTGATCCTGATTTAATTGAATATTATTAGGATTCTGCAGTGGCACGTGTTTATATATATATATATATATATATATATATATATATATATATATATATATATATATATATATATATATATATATATATATATATGAGATATATCGAGTGCAATATGTATCTCCTGTATCAACGCTACTAAGACAGACACCCATTTAGCACACTGTCACTTAAACATCCTTTGTTAGCATTTCGCATTTGATAAACCTTAAAGAAAAAAAAAAAACATGATTACCTACAGTACTCTATTGAATACCATGCACATTATTACCACTGGTATGTTTCAAATAGACTTTGCCCGATTATTTATGACCATATATTAGATACCAAAATCATCAGTTATCATAAACTTAACTAACAACAAAGGTAACTTACTCTCAATTACTCTCAATAAGCTTAAAACTAATAGTTCTTATTATATATGTGTCCCCTAATTTAAAGTGTTACAGCATTTATGTTTGGTTTATTTGTATTGTTTTTCTTTCTTTCTACCTGTTATTTTCATATTTTATCACTAATATTCAGAGCTGAATAATAAAAAAAAATCTACATAACGTTTTTTAATCTCTCCTGACAGTGCTAATTAAGCACCTAATTAGCATTATTCATATATTTAGTAGCAATAGTTAAGACAACTATTTGCCTGTTTCTGTTAAGTTGTTAAACTATTGCAGGGTTGTATTTTTTATTTAAAAAAAATCATAATGAAGAATATGTTGGCTTTCTGTTGCAGTTTGTTACTAAGGCTTTTCAAAGTAAGCTCAAAGCAAGTTATAACTCATCATTTGTCATGCAAATTTAGCTATTTGATATTGAATGCACTTAGGTTTTTATTCTTGGATTTAGTCTACAATGGTTTGCATAATGCGAGAAACCGTGGAAATAAAATATGAAATATCCTTTTTAAGTTAAGCATGCAATGGCCTTGTATTATTAGAGCTGTAATTAAATTCTGAAGTTTTGTAGATAAAACTTGAAGCTTTTGGGAAAAATGCCATAGAGAATAAGTACATAGTGCACTGTAGATATGACTACAGTTCTACTGAGTTCTTCGTGGAAACCCAGTAATATTTAACAAAAAAACTGATCAAACCAGCAGTGCTGCATTCTCTTAAAAATTAGCATTTTACCTCTGTAAATATTCACTAATGAGCTCATTCCACACTGATTTGACCATTCGATTCTGGTAGTTAATCCATTCTGGCAGTTGAATGGATTGAAATACATACCATTACCTTACTGGTGACCAGTTCTACATTTTCTTTTATTTTTTTTAGTTCTCCAACATTTGCTTCTGATGATGATGAGTATGACGACGTTACTGTGAATCAAATGTTGGCCCCCAAAACCCACGAGACAGATGCAACGCAAATACTAAACAACTTATTAAAGGAGTATGACAAAAAACTGCGCCCAGATATTGGAGGTGAGTGCTTTTCTAATAAGTACGAGCGTTTATGGGCTGTCCTTGGTGCTGAAATCCTTCATTCTGAATTGCTCAGCTAGGAGCTCTATTTACAGGCCTGACATACAAACAAATACATACTTAAACTAAATTTACTTTAAAGTCCAACTGTTTTGTTTACCTCATCTGTTCATGCTTATGTAAACTGTTGAAGTGCATTAGCGCCATACTGTGGAGTAGAGATTACACCTGCAAAGTGATAGCGTCTTCTTTATAGGGTACTAGATGGAATAAAATGTCAAATGTATTCACAGTTTGAGAGACATTGAGAGTGAGCAACAGCTACACTGCTGGTTTATGGTTTTGCATTAAGTAATTGAATTCCTGGAGCAGTGGAATATTTTTCTGTGATTTTCTACTTATTTATACACACATTTTTTTTTTTATCTTGCACCTAAAGAGCCCCTATTATGTATTAAAAAGGTCATATTTTAGGTTTGGGGGTCTCCAACAACAGGCTGATATGCATGCAAGGTAAAAAAAACAATTTCATGGTCTTATAATAAGCATTTATTTTTACCTAATTATCCCTATGACTCCCATATGATTCGTTCAGCGATTCATTTGTTATCAAACCCCTTGGCTGATTGGTCCAATGACCCAGTCTATTGCGGTTGGTCGACTGCATTCAGCGTGAGAGTGAAATGCACACCACAGCTTATCAGCAGTTTTGACGTATTCAGAGTGCAGAGGGCATGTGTGAACCCAGTGCAGGAGTGCATTAAAGCAATGCAGTTTAACACGAGCATATTTACTTATTCTTAACCATAAGTAAAAACAGTGACACACATTCAGCATCAATCCACACAGGGGCAAAAGCCGAACTATTTTGAAACTTGACCACTGCATGTGTGAGTAACAGCTGACAGTGGCCATAGCAATAAAAAACGGCAGAGGATCACAAGCTCACAAACACATTTAAATCTATAAACAAAGCCCCACCCATTGAGTTTTCAACGTGGTTTTAGACACGATGTGAGAATATAAAGTGTTAACCATATACAGTACAAGCGGTGACAAGTAACAAAAACAATTACATTTTCACGCTAGAGAAAACAAGGAGGCAACCGTTTTAATCTCACTTACTTACACTTGTGAAATGGATGAAGAAACTGATCCATAAACTGTGCACTGTAAAGTTCCTTTCAAGCTCTGACAAAGTCCTATTAATCAATAGTTTTTTCTGATCCTTCCTTTAACAAAAGGCTGACAAATGCCCTGTTGTAAGTGTGTAGATTGCTGAAGGACTCGTCAGAAAAATGACGGGAACACAGCACAAGGCTGGGGCTATAATGCGGAGGTATTTTTGCAAAAATAAACTTCATCCACTGAATCTTTACAGCCTCGTCTTTGCATCAGAAAAATAACTCAAACTTTTCCTTACACTTCAGAGCACAGCGTCTTTGCCACATGATTCAGCCAGGATCTGCTACAGTGTTTGTCTTCCTCTTCTTTCTACAGTGTTTGTGGGCGGGGATTTAAATTTTCCTGGGTCTGCGCGCACAACAAATGGGCGGGGCTTGAGTATTGTACACAGTTAAAGATTTGTTACCTCCACGATTCATTTGAACTACTCCGAATCAACTCTTTTATAAATGAAATAATGAATAAAAGGATATTTCACTTCACTTAGAGCTGTGTTACACATTGCATGGAAGGTCATTTTCAAAAACCCATAATAGCGGCTCTTTAATACCCTCAAGCACTTTATTGCAATCCACTTTTTCATGTAATGTAACATATTTACTTGTGTACATGTGTTCAAGAGTTATATTATCTTACAAAGTGCCTTTATAAGAGCAAAATTCACATATCTGTCAGGACATTTAAAGCATTGTGTCCAAATGCCACACGCCTGTTTTTGAGTGATGCTTCCAGGACCCCTGGGGGCTGGCTGCAGTACAGGTCATAAAGCCCGCCTCCTCCGTGTTAAGGAACGAGACCTGAGTGCAAAAAAATAAAAATAACACTTGCAATAAAATTTCCCGAAAGATGGTTTTGGTCAATTAAGGCATTAGTTATCAAGCTGCTACAGGTTCAGATGCTCATTGTTTGTAAAGAATATGTTTTTAGTCAGTAATTTAATGCTATAAAAATGGGGCTTGTCATTGTGACTGACATATGTAATGTTATTGTAACGTTATTTGAATTTGACTGAAAGGACGTCTCTGACATTTTGATTTTCAACATATTATCGAGTTAATCTACTGAATTTGCTGTTGTAATATATTAATGTTCTAGAATCAGAATCCTATATAACGAATAGAGCTGTAAATGTAATAATTTATAGACACCATTTACTGTTGGCTTTTTATTTGAAACATTAAAATGAAGGAAGTTTCTTATTTGTGAAATATTGTTTATCAGAATTATTATTCTGATAAACAATACACAAGCGATGTTGCAGCAGCTGATAGGTCTAAATCAGATAGACATCAGTTGATGTATTAATACTGCTAAGTTGATTGTACAAAATGACAAGAAATATTTAATATAGTGCAGGGATGAGATAAAAATCTGAGTAAATATCCTGTTTATACTTTGAAATCTTGCTATTTTTATCTGTTAAACACAATTTTTTTTCACACATGGCAAATGGCTGTCTTTTGTGATTTTTTTTGGACCCTGATGATTGCTATTTAAAAATAAAAACCTTTCTAAAAATGTATGTTTTGTTTATATTAGGGATGCATGATTAATCAAAAAAAAAGGTCACAATTTCGATTGGACCCTATACACGATCTTAATTCAGCTTTTTCACGATTCAGCCAATTAGAGTGTGCACGTCAATGACACCTACTTTAGTAAACAGAACCTGCATAGGCTGTGAATAACAAGTAATAGAGTTGTAAATAAGGTTCAGTTTGTTGAGAGAGCGTTTGAGAGTCGAGCTGAAAGAATGATTTGCATTTGTGTTTTTTCTCAGAGTGATGGCAGTCATGAAGCCGGTGCACACCTCATATAAATGATCATAATAATTTCACAGTTATGATTACGAAAAGCATTTGATATAGTTTTTCTTTCATAGCTAACACAGTGTTGTGCATGAAAATAAATGTTTACTGCATCAGTATAACTACCCTAGCCTATATAATGTTGAATATAATGCAAGAAGGAATCTGATAATGAAAAATGTCTAATTTTACCAGTGAAAACAAATGGTCTAATAATGTTGTCAATGACAATTGACAAGCATAGCATGTCTCAAACATAATAATTCAACTTTATAATTATTAATAGTTGTGTTCTGATGTCCTCATTTTACTGTGAATTAACAAACAGGATATATTAAAAGTCTGTTCAAGTCCACCATAATGACTGTACAAAATTTAGCATTTTAAGCATTAGTAGACCTACACATAGGCCTAATATTATTATTGTTGTTTAACCATATGTTTGGAAATTATCAATAATAATAATAATAGCCTACTCATATTAACCTTTATTTTACATCTACAGAATCGTGAGAAAATCGTGATCTTGATATTAAGCAAAAAAAAAAAAACATGATTCCCATTTTAGACAGAATCATGCAGTCCTAGTTGATATGTTATTGTTCATATTTTACAAATGATATTTCTACCCCTGTGAAGATAATAAATACCAACAACCAACTATGCTAGTGAAATAATTTTTGTACTCATAGCTATGCTATATTTTGTACTCATAGAGTCGAACTTAGGCTAGAGTGTATAAAAGATTGTTTATTTCTGCAGTCCAACATATATTGTTTTTATAAAATTTTTATTAAACAGTTTACATTACACAGTTTTTAAATAAATCGTATATTATTAAGTGTTTTTAAACCTAAGGGCTTATTTATATTAGCGAGCCTTTGTTATAGTTCATATACGGGCAATCAAATGAGAAGTTTGGGGGGCGTGGTTGATTTGACGTGCAAGCGTTTGGTTGGAAGCTTGATTCCACGGCTCCGCCTCTGGCTCCATCTGGTAGTCCCTTCTGTGCATGCCCAGGCTCAAATTTCAGCAGTGTTTTGCAACAGTTTGTGCCTGCCTTGAGACGTTTTGCCTTAAAAGTGTTCAATAGGAAAAGGCGCTGTTGTGTCGTCCATATTTTTTACAGTCATTGGTTGTGTCACAAAAACATGAAATTTTCATTTCACTCAGACTAACAAACAAATCTCAGAGTTGAGATTGATGCTATTTTCTAGTAAGTGCAACTAAATAGAGTGCCATGAGAGGAAATCACAATCTGCAATTCAAGCAGACTCATTCTGTACTTGATCTGAGATGTCACCGCAGAACATCACAACCGTTCTTGACACATCTGTCAGGTCTGTTATTGGTTTTGTGGCATCGTTATGATATATGGCTTCTTATTGGGTCGGAAGCGTTTTAGAATGCCTATCCTGCAAAATATCTCACTGTTTCTACAGTACATGTTTCAATGAAAAGAACAACCTCCGTCTTTGATTGATGACAGTCTCCAAATTATATATTTTTTAAACTCACGTCTGATTTTAAAGAGGAAGACTGTGTTTATGTGCTCTCTTACACTCACGACACTCCTAAATCAGCCCACACAAATCAACCATATTGCCTCAAAGCCACCTTGCCGTGAAATAGCTTTTGTTTTCCCCCCTTTGTCTGTCTGGAAAGAGCTGCACTGGTATATAATAATCAAGGATGCCACAGAATGGCTGTGTATGAAGACAGCTACACGAGACGCTGTTGAGGAAGTAGAGCGATTCCAAATGAAGTCGCCAGAAAGTGAGGAACATATCTGTCAATTCGAGGGCAGAATGGGTGAATGAAAGAGGCTTTAATACACTTGCGACAACTGGACCTTGTCTGAAGTCATGCACACACTCTCTCTATTGCTTCAGCGCTGTTTGTTGGGAGTCTGAAATGTAATTTTCTTGTTTGTTTTTTGATTTTTTCCATTCAGAATTTGTGCTCAGAAAAAGCTCTTGAACGATTTTCACATGCAGGTTGTTATGAAGCCCAAGAATAGACGGCAAATAATAGAATCCTCTTTTAGTCGTGATTATTCATCTTCTAGCGTGAAGAGGTAGAAGCGTATTATGTTTTGTCCAGCTTCAGGACCAGTTGTGTAAATTGATCAGCAGGTCTGATTGCATTAGCAAAGAGTACAAACAATTATTTATCATCCTAGGATAAAAACTCATTCAGAAGAGGTTGTGTAATTGATTGTCACAATAACTAGGGTTGTGTACTGATGCCAGTATGACATACATAACCAGAATATATTGAACTGAAGTTCATTTAGGTGTCACTTAAATACCCAAACTTCACTAGCCATGTTTCCATCCAAAGATGTGAATTAATTTTATGCACCAAACTGTAAAATGGCATATAAAACATTCAAATAAAGCAAAGTTTCCATCCAAGTAGTCAAAGAGAACAAAATCGTCATTTCCTGACTTACTGGCACCAAATATCAAAAGTAAATATGGAATTTGCTGTGGCAGGAGTAGCTGCGTCAATCTTTTATTCATTTAATAAATGATTAGCGCCTCAGAAAACAGTATGCCGATGCACAATAAACGCTGGATGGTGTTTAACAGTGTGAAACGCGGAGCACAGACAACCTTGACAGTTCTGGAGGAGATTAATAATATGATAACATTAATACTGAAATGGTTAAAGCGTTTTAGAATGACCAAAACAACATTTCAGATGTTTAACAATGTGCTCAGCCTGCTGGTTTGTCCATTCACACACATTTTTAGCATCATGTGATGCAAACATAAGTACATAAGTCAGCAACATGTATGAACAGTTGTAGTCAACTCAGGCTCATTCTGATTACGTACCCCATATACATTTCTGGAGAGCGCCAAATACGTCCCATGAGCTATTGCCCCGCTGTTGACTGACTGACCGACCGACTGATACTCCCACCCTCCATCTTCCTTAAACCCAACCTATAGTGTTTTAAAAAGCACGAATTGATCTGAACACCCACTTCCCTAAACCCAACCGCAGTGTTTTGAAAAGCATTTCAGAAAAAGAGAAGCCCCGATTTTTACCACATTTTACCACATTCTCACCCTGTTATTTACTTGTTTATTTTATTTTTTAGCTTTTGCTTTTATCTCACTTGCTTTCTAGAACTGTTCTTCCCCAGACTCAAACCTCGTCGTCATGGTCACTCCATCAAGTCCGCCGACGTATTTGTCGAGCCACCGTACACACTGGTAACAGTGGGAAATGTATTTCCTAAAACGTAGCTCCTGGGACGTATTTGGTGCTCTCCAGAAACGTATATAGTGTATGCGTTTTCAGAATGAGCCTGGGTTGCTGATAGTCTGAACAAATTATTAGCAAATGACATGTTGTGATATCATTATAAATGATTCTATTTTCAATAGAGAACAGCAGACTATTTGATGTCCAGGCTGAGAGGACAATAACATTATTGCTACCTCAAGAGGGTTGAAAAACTGGGACAAAAACACAAGAACAAAATGTTTAATGTCACAACTGTTGCCATTAATTTGCATTAGTTTATATTCATCTGGTTACCTTTATGCATTCATTAGAACGTGAAGTTGCATATTTAAAGCAAGCAACATGCAGCTGCCAGAAACAGATTTTATTTTAGCTCTTTTTTTATTGCCAATTTATTGCATAAGTTGCAAGATTCTTGAGAATTTGAACATCACGGTTCCATCCCTATAACATGACAACTGCTCCCTTTGGGCCAGAATCAGATATTTATGATGGTACTTATCAAAGGCTTAATTGACACAATGGAATTGTTTTCATCTAGGAATAAGACTGTGTGGGTGTTTGAACTGAGATTCAATCATATAATGATTAATCGTGCAGCTCTAGTTGTACATCATTTGTCACTTCGATTAGAAAGTCATAGAAATCTTAGAAAAGCTTTTCCAAAACAGAAGCAGATACACTGAAAAAAAAAATGATTCAAAGATGATTCCTCGGATTTACTCGTTTATTAAAGTTAAGTGGTTGTAAACAATTTATTTGGGCTGAATTTAAACAAACAAATTCAGTTCAACTTTACAAAATGTAATTAGTTTAAATTCAACACATACAAATTGTTTGCAACAATTTTGCAGAGATAATTTTTTCAATGTACAATACAGCACATACAATATACATACAATATTGATCAAATTTCAGTGCTCTAGCCTTTGTGTAGATGTTTCAAAATGGCAACATTAGTGCCTGGCCATCTTTAGGCGTATTTAGATATATGTGAAATGAACACTATTTGGACTTTATGATTTCAGCTGTAACAAATGTATAATACAGTAAAAGTAGATTTATTGTTAGTTGTCATTTCATAATCTCAAACATAGGATTTATTGTTTTCTTTCATGAAATAGAAATCGACATGAATGGTCAAGGTATGGTTAATATATAAAAGTTTGTTTCATTTAAAAGGACTGTGAATTTTTGTTGTTAAGTTCAGTATTATTTAAATTTTCATGTTACATATTTAGTGTGACAAGACACTCCATGAGACAAGACATGAGATTGGGCTCACGATACGAGGCAAGCTTTTTTTTTTAGTATTTTTTGGAATCCTCCGTGATGAAATATATGAATGGAAAATAGTCTTTTATTTAACTGAAAAAATCCCACAAAATCACAAACTTGTAATGAATGTTATTTTACTTTTATTTCAGGGAGTCTATGTGTAAGTGGCATGTAAACTAATGTTGGGGGTAATGCATTACAAGTAACAGGAGGTATGTAATTATATTACTTTTCTAAGTAACAAGTAACGCATTACTTTTCAAAATTAAGAAACAATATTTGAGTTACTTTTAAAAAATTGAATGCGGGCTACTCCTAAGTTTAGTTAATTTGCTTTAAAAAAAAAAATAAACTGCTGAAATAAAATTATTGTAGTCACTTTGAATCCCGCACACAATAAGCGAATGCAGGAACAGACAGAAAGGAAGATGGCAGAGCCTTACAGTTCTGCGATGGAAGTTTTCTCATTATTTTGAATCAAGTATGTGATTATTTCGGAAGAAAAGGAAAAGAAGATTATCTGAATGGACAGTGATTTTACTTTTTAATTAGACAAAAAATTCAAAAGTGGCAAACACATTGCTTTAAACTGCATTTACAGCTTGTATAGCTCTGTGGTCAGGATGTTTTCCTAAGATAACAAAATTATAAAATGCTAAACAATTTAGGTGCCTTTTTAAATCAACTTGTAATGAATGTTATTTTACTTCTGTTTTTATGAATTATGCCATAAAGGACATGCAAGCACTGCAAAATATTTTGTTATGAATTGCACAAATTCTGAGCTACTGGATGTGAGTATGGACTGATAGAACAGCTGTTTTAATTTAATTTGATACTGCATAGCGAATGAAAAGAAAATTGTATTTCTTTCCGGACGGCATAAATGATGACGAGCCGGGTTGCCAGTTATGTGCAAAACACTTGATTTGCAGCTCAAATCCAATCATTCCTCCAATCCACTCCATCATATCATCACAATTCATGAGACAAATTTTCACCTCATTGAGAAATCTCATCGCGATTTAGTCTCACGAGATCTCATAGCCCGAGATCTCGTCACACCCCTAATATAGAGTGTTAATATCATTCTCTTTGTTTTTTACACAGGAGCCATTTTAAACATTAATGATTGATTTATTTGCCATTAAACAGTTCAATCCAATCTACTGCAGTTTCCACTATTGGTAAAAATCGACTATTGATGAATTTCTAGTCATCAGGACTGGTGAAAATGTTTGCACATTCTAGTTCGACACATTAAGCTTTGACATTAACATACAACTATTTTCTCTGTAGAATATTCTTTTATTTGTGGAAAAATACCATGATTGTTCAATCAGCCCGGCTGAATGAGATTTAATACATACTGCTTTTATTTCACAAACAGAACTCATATTCAGCTTAAGAGCTTCTTTTCCTTTTTATAAACAGCAAAATATCTACAGATGAAACGCATTCCTTCAGATGTATTTGTCAAAAGTGCCGCAGCTCAGTATTGGGGAAAATGCTAAAAATGAAAGATTACAGAACAAAGGCTAAAATCTGAGCTCTGCTAGTACATTACTGACTCCTTACCGTTTATCAGCATATTTTCTCAAATCCTATTTTACTAAAACAGGTGTACTGCATATTGTTGGCATAATACTGAGTGTGCTTCTCAAAGGTTGTACGGTTTATTTTTACATTCTGCTCATATGCCTGTTATTTCCTGATTCTGTCATCAAACTCATCAATAAGACTTGACTTGATTTGATTATGGTGCAACTGCATTATGATTATTAGTATATCAACATCAGTCTTAAACATGACAGTGCTTTACAGAACTTCACTGTAAACAATGCTGGGCTCCACACAATTCCTTTATGTTTTCCCAACACAAATCGATTAAGTGACCTTAATCATATTTACAAATTTAAGTGGATTGAACCTAAAACAATTAGGTTATCTCACCCAAATAAATTTAAAATGTTTAATACATAGTTTGAACAAGCAGCAAAAAGTCTTTTTTAAAAATGGATGCAAGTCCATCTGTGGAAGTGAATTTGCTGGAAAGCTTTGCCTTGGATGCAAAGAACCTGTTGCTTTAAGCTTGTTTTTATTAGCTTTGTTTTTTCATTTGGGTCCATCTTTCTAGTGAATTGACCAGTGGTTCACTGACTTCTATTTATTAGCATCAGATGGCACTCTGCTCTCTTTAGCATGCATTTGTTGTCTTTGCCTCTTTTGTTGGCCAATGTTCAAGGTGCCATCTGTGCTAAGCTCAATCAGCTAGTTACAAGGTTGTCTTTTAAAAGGGTCGCATGGCTACTGCTCTTAGTGTACAGCGTTCTAAAAGCATGAAAACGACTGGTGCATTAAAGCTAATATCCCAGCGCAATTAGAGAGAGGGACAGATGCTTTTTTTTCAACCAGAAATTCAGCTGTAATAGACTGTAAAGCACGTTGACATGTTTTCAGAAAATATACATGCAGATTAAACAATGTGTTGCCTACAGGCTAATTAGATGGCTTTATTTATTTTTTAATTTTCATAAAGTAGCACCTCATTATTGTCATCATAAAGAGACGTACACTCTATGGGAGGGTTTTATAGGTGATATTAAGGAATGGAAATAGGTGGATTTTTTCTACATTGTTGTCAATATTATTCATTTATTCATTTTCCTTCGGATTAGTACCTTATTTATCAGGGGTTGTCACAGTGGAATGAACCACCAACTATTCTAGCATATGTTTTACGCAGCAGATGCCCTTCCAGTTGCAACCTAGCACTGGGAAACACCCATATTCTCCCACGCTCACACACACACTCATACACTAAAGCCAATTTTGTTTACCCAATTCACTTATAGTGCATGTCTTTGGATTTGAGGGGGAATACCGACCCCCCATGAAGGAAACCCATGCAAACATGGGGAGAACATGCAAACTCCTCACAGAAATGCCAACTGTCCCAGCGGGGACTCAAACCAGTGACCTTCTTGTCATTTTTAAAAGATGTACAGTGTGGCTTAAACAATACCAGGGTCACAGGTTTAAATTTCCTAGGAACATTATAATATGATTAAACTATTGATTAAAGTATTGTTATATACAAAAAGAGATTCACATACAGATATACAGTACAGTATATGTATAACAACAATAGTAAAAAAGTTTGACATATAAGAGCATAGTAATTTGGGTTTGGAACCTATAGGCTGATAGTAATGATCTGTATATAAATTTTGCTTTCGTTTTATAATGATTTGCATCAGTTCAAAAATGTTATTTTATTTTTCAAAATTTAAGCTATATATAATAACTATGTGAAGTTAAAATAAAAAAGGCAGACGTCAACTGTGAGAGCAGTTAAAAAAGCAGAAAACTAAAGCATAGCGAAAGAGAAAAACACAGATATGATCAAAACATCCAAAAAACTGAATTTGATGAGTTTGGTTCATTTAAATGTAGCACTGTACATCTAATATATACGTCTCAAACTCAATTCTTGGAGGGCCGCAACTCTGCATAGTTTTGCTCCAACCCTAATCAAAAACAACTGATCCATCTAATCAAGGTGTACTACACTACTAGATCAGCTGTGTTTGATTAGGGTTGGAGCAAAATTGTAGTGGCCTTTTGGTGGACCGTTATTCCACATTGTTATTCCACATTGTTGTTTTCTTTAGACTCGCTGGCCACTTTATTAGGTACACTATACTTGTACCGGGTTGGACCCACTTTTGCCTTCAGAACTGCCTTTATCCTTCGTGGCATAGATTCAACAAGGTACTGGAAATATTCCTCAGGGATTTTGGTTCATATTGACCTGATAGCATCACGCAGTTGCTGCAGATTTTTCGGCTGCACATCCATGATGCAAATCTCCCTTTTCACCACATCCCAAATGTGCTCTATTGGATTGAGACTGGGTGAATGTGGAGGCCATTTGAGTACAATAAACTCATTGTCATGTTCAAGAAATCAGTCTGAGATGATTTGCACTTTATGACATGGTGGGTTCTCCTGCTGGAAGTACCCATCAGTAAATGAGTACACTGTGGTCATATGGACATGGAATGGACATGGTCAGCAACAATACTTAGGTAGGCTGTGGCATTGACAGGATGCTCAATTGGTACTAATGAGCCCAAAGTGTGCTAAGAAAATATCCCCACACTATTACACCACCACCACCAGCCTGGACCGTTGATACAAGGCAGGATGGATCAATGCTTTCATGTTGTTCATGCCAAATTCTGACCCTACCAACATTTTTTCAATCTTCTATTGTCCAATTTTGGTGAGCCTGTGCGAATTGTGGCTTCAGTTTCCTGTTCTTAGCTGACAAGAGTAGCATCCGATGTGGTCCTCTGCTGCGGTAGCCCATCTGCCTCAAGGTTCAACGTGTTGTGCATTCAGACATGCTCTTCTGCATACCTTGGGTGCAACGAGTGGCTATTTGAGTTACTGTTGCCTTTCAATCAGGTCAAAACAGTCTAGCCATTCTCCTCTGACCACATTAACAAGGCATTTGTGCTCACAGAACTGCCGCTCACTGGATATTTTCTCTTTTTTGGACCATTCTCTGTAAACCCTAGAGATGGTTGTGCTTGAACATCCCAGAAGATCAGCAATTTCAGAAATAATTTACAGTTATGAATGGATTTTATAAGGTAAATGTAACATATAAATGTAAAATGTACCAATTTAACTTGTTTTCCTAATGACATTTTACAGTTGAAACACTGATTCAGCAATAATTTGAGATGCAGCACAATTCAGGAAGTTGAGCTGTTTTTTTAGCAAACCGTCTAATGTTTATTTATTCTTGCCATTACTAAAGTAAATATCGTATGTGTCTTCTCTGCGCTTTTTAATCACTGACTTCTAGAACTGGCCTTATGCCAATTGGTGTGGGTCCAGCCTCCACTAACTGCAAATGCGTTTATAAGGACATGTTGGTGGTAATTTTGTTCTTCAAATTATGAAATAACATGATTGTCTACAATTGATTAGCTTTTTTAGTGTGGCAGAAGATTGCTACCAGGGCTCTGTAATTAAGACTTTTTGAATTATGGTACAAAACAGTGTTTATTTGTTATAATAAATATTTTTTGTTGTCTGTTTTAAAATAGATTTGTCTAAGGGCTCTATTGTTAATTATGGAAGACAACCACATGTTTAATGGTTGTTGTCAGCTTGAATGACATTTGTTTTATATTAATGAATTTGCTTGACTGTAATAAAAGCTGAATATATTTCAACATTATCTGCAATAAATTCAACCAGCTTTCATATTAAAATAGGAAAAAGGAGTTATGTTTTACTTGAAGGGAGTGTTCATAAAACTGACATGACACCTTTATAATCATAAAATGACACATGCCAGGAATATGAAGGACATTCTGTGTAGTCTTATGACAACTGCCATCAAGTGTCATTACTGTAGCTCAGTAATGTCATTTTAAATGCAAAGATGACATTGTTTGAGATGTTTTTGTCATGACAACATGACATTATCAAGACAACGTAACATGATTTTCACAAAACAAGGTCAGGAATTGTGCTCTGCTCACTTATTTTCAGTGGAACAAAATGGATTTGTCATTAAAATGCCTTATTAAAAGTGTCAAATAATGTTAGCACAGTGCCATTGATATTTTAGGACATTTAATGCCATTCTAATGAAAACATGAGTTTGTGGCACTGTTGAGGTCAAGAAAAATATTAATAAGACTTAATTATAACACAATCAATAACATTAATAGCACAATTTGTGACACAATTATAATGGGGTCATGGCAATCATGTTTATGATAGACTTATGACAAGTTGTGTAGTCGTGTCAAGTTATGTATTGTCAAATTGTCAGAACAAAGACACTTTAAATAGTCAAATTCGCATTTAAAATGACATAACTGTGCTATTAAAACTTAATGACAGTTGTGATATATGAGCAATATCACATTAGTAGCTGTGCGATATGACTTTATATCGGCACTGGTGGGAGGCGTGCGTTGGCTCGAGGCCACAGACAGAGTGCCTTAGTGTCCCACCAGTGATGATATACAGCCATATCGCACAGTTACAAGTGTGATATTGTGTTTATACGACAGATCGACAGCATAATCATGTATATAAAAAAAGAAAATCAAACACAGAGAATCTTAAAATCTTTTTGTATAAAGAACTATTTTCTTCCGCCGTGAGCATGAGCAGCTGACTGTCAGAACAGCAGAAACCGTTGCTTATTCACCCCTGTCATTTTAGAGCTAGTATTTAAAGGATTATCTAGTGTAATTTCTAAAGTGATGACAAAACAGGTAATTTTGCTGACATTTTAAGATTATAAGGCTGAACGGCATGAAATGCCATCAGTCTACAAAGATTTCCCAGTATTTCTCTATTGTAATCTGGAAATCACCATAACTAACCCCTAAAAAGCCAAAGCAAAGCAAAAACTACCATATTTCTATGGTATAAATACAGCACTGCAACATACACAGGAGAGAGATCAACTTAGAATGTCACTTACCTGTTTTATAATGACTTGATCAGCTGTAGTTTGAAAAACAAAAAGAAAACGCTGAGTTTTTCTTCCCCTAAGGACTTATTATGCGGTCTCTCTGTTGCCATCTTGTGCCGCCAATTGTCAAAATTATACATTTTTAAAATAGGCACTTTCCTTTTGAATAAACTGCATAGTTGAAATCTAAACAACTACATTCTTGGCCTCAAAAGTACATTATGTCGTCCAACCGCTGCAATATTTGTCAAACTGTAGAGAGTCTATTAATTTGCTGTCCCTCTATCTAGGCGGAGTAATACACAAGGGTGAAGAGGCTGTACGAGTCCTGTTATTGCAGAATATTGCACGGCTATCAGCCAATCAGATTTAAGAACCAGACAGAATTGTTGTATAAGCATGCATAAAATCTCCTTCATATTCATAACATGTCTTGATTCTAAAGGCTTTTGAACACCCCCTTCAAGAAAAATTTCCCCAAAAAATAGTTAAACTAAACAGCAAACTGAGTCAAATCTGAGCATATATCGAAATAGAAATTTGATTTAAAATAGATTCTAAATTGAATCATGACTTTTGAATCGAATGACGAGGTACCAGAAGACTCCGACCCCTGCTGAACGTGTCAGTAAATGTCAGTTTGTTTACTTTTTTGAGCTCCTCCTTTAAATAAGATGCCTATGGATCTCCAGGGGTGTTTATGTACATGAGGTGTTTACATTTGTGTGTGGGTGCGCAGTTTTCGTTATTGACACCACAACTATCACAGCAGTAGCAGTGTCACAGTGGCCCGATTGTGTCAGCTCTCTTTTGGGCTGAGCTGTAGGGGGAAACCCTTCAAAAGTGGGTCATCCTCCTTCTTTGCTTGCCTTTCATGTGCGTTGAGCCTCGCGCAACCGAGCAACACATCATTACCAGGCTAAAGGAGAAGACTGGAGAAGACGGATCAGCGGTATTAAACGCATGTGACACACAAGTGCATTGGAATTCAGGAAAGCCAATCCCGGGCCGTCCATGTGAATTTCCTTCATAGGGTGTATACACAGCAAGTGGCAGACGCGCTAGAACAATCTGCTGCATAAATAGAGAGGGAAAAGCATGGCGAGACTCTGGATAAGCCCCCTGTCCAGCCCCCTGGAGGAACTCTCATTATAAAGTGCTAGTTTGTGTTAGTCAGATTCATCCATGCAGCGGAGAGACGGAGAGAGCTGGTCTGGTCATTACTATGTTGTGATTTTTATCGTGGCTGAGAGACAGTGTGAGGTGAGAAAGAAGTAATGGCCCAGAAACAAAGAGGCAGGATGTGGGAGGAAGAGGAAGAGAGACGGAGATAGAGAGAGAGAGAGGTACTGTACACAAGGCCTTAGGCAAAAAGGGCGCCAGTGCTGGAGAACTTGTGCGAGTGTTTATGTAAAGAAGTTGTGTGTGTTTCTGTAGAGTTAAAGTGTAGAAAGCAGACTGATGTCTTAACCCTTGTTGCCATCAGCAAAAGCAACTTGTGTTTCATCATCAGCCACTAGGAATGTGTGTCAGAATGAGTATACAAGTACACACACAAAAAGAGTCTATACTTGATTCCTTTGTTTTTCAAAATGTCAGCTTTATATAATAACTATGGGATGTCGAAATAAAAACAACATAAGCTCATTCTGAAAATGTAACCCTATCGTTGTGATTACCAGTGGTGTCTCCGCTGGCGATTACTTCCTGTGGTTTGTTGCAAACGCCAGGTTTTCTCTATTGGAGTTTACTGCTGAATGAACTACAATTCCCAGAACTCCCTGCACTCATTAACTCCTTCCACAGCTGACAAAAATCCAGAAACTCTCACAAATACACAGCTGCTGCTCATCTACAATGATTACAAGGACTATAAGTACACCTCACCTTCATTCACTCATTGCCGAGCCTTGTTTCTATCACAAACATTACGAAACGCTTCTCCTGGTTGTTTTCCTGTATTTTTCTATCCTTGCTTTGTTCGTCTTGACCCATTGCCACCTAGTCTGATCTCTTGCCTGTATATCGACCATAATTATTGAATAACCCTTATGATATTGTCAACCCAGGGTTATTCTGAAAACGTACCTCTATATACATTTCTGGAGACCACAAAATACATCCTAGGGGGTACGTTTTTTTGCAGGTTTTGTTTTCGCGAATCCATCCTAGGCCGATGTGTACGCTTTTTCAGATATCAAATTTCTCTCACAAGTGCCATTCGCACCTGCTCTTCTCACAAAAACCCACCAGAGGCCAATGTTGACTTACTGTTTGACTGACTGACTTACTGACTGAGCAATCGACTGACCCACCCTCGTCCACGCTTACCAGCTGGCCCCTTACCTCCGTATGGACGGCTTTCCCACTATTAAGAGGTAGCTGGCCATGCACATTGGGGACTTGAGACGCAGAGAGGAGTTGACAGGATTCAAGTCTGGCGAAGAACGGTTTCAGAAAGCAGGTAAGACAAAAACAAAAGCCAAAAAATAAAATCAACAAGTAATTAACAGGGTGAGAATGTGGCAAAAACTGAAAACGTGGTAAAAATCAGGCGATGGTTTTTCTTTCTCTGGATTGCTTTTTAAAACTGTCGGTTGGGTTTAGGGAATCGGGTGTTCAGGTCAATCGGAGCTTTTGAAAACACTATTGGCTGGGTTTAGATAAGGAGGAGGGTGGGTCAGTTGATCGGTCAGTCAATTAGTCAGTCGACAGCGGCCTCTGGTGGATTTATGTGAAAACAACAGGTGCAAATGAAATTTGAGATTTCAAAAAGCGAACACAGTACAACATACATTATACAAGTTTTGTACTTTTGATATCGTCAAGCTGTCATGACAAAGACAAACACAGGTTGTGATGTATTTGTTTATTTCAAGTTGTCATGGTAAAGTCTAGATAGGATACAGCTGTGGATATGTACATCAATAAAATATCATTTTTGTGAAAATGTATAACAATAATTGATATTTTTGCAGTACTGTGACGGTTGGGTTTAGTGTTGCGGTGCACTGTTAGACCTTACCAGGTTTTTTGACAGTAGAATACTGGCAACACTGTTGCCAGCCACTCACTGTAAAAGTTCGGTTACAGTAAGTAAATGGCAACAGTGTTGCCAGTTATTTACTGTAACCGAACCATTACAGTGAGTAGCAGGCAACAGTGTTGCCAGTTAATTACTGTAATAGAGCAGCAGTGGTAACTAACTGGAAACTGTGTACAGTTAATTACTGTATTGTAGTGTTACAAATCACAGCATTATACTGCATACACATTAATAGTATGTCATATATAGTTATTGTAGTGTTTCTAAAATTTATCAGTATTCTTAGCTGTTATTTAAAAATAGAAGGCATAACATTTTTCAGACAAATTTTATTGTTTTGACACCAAACAAATAAATAACAGAAAAAGTATAACAAAATTAAGAAATCAGCAGATATAAATATTGTCTTGCATATTACAGGTCTGCACAGTAAGGCTGCGGTCACATTAACCTTTGAGCATAGAAAATTCTGTCATACTGCACTGCAAAGTGGAATTAAACAAAGCGAGTAGTGGAATTAAACAAAATAATTAGAGATTGAAAAAGCAAGCCAGAGAGGTCATGTTTTGATCTTTGATTGGTCTCAAGCAAACACATGATGTGATTTTGCATGTCAGCGTTCTCCAAGCTTGAACTTTCCAATGCTGCGAATTATGAAATTTGTCGCATGAGCTATCATTCCAGGTCTGCAGTACTCACATGCGTATGAATGGAAGTCTATAGGGAGAAAAGTGCAGTGTGACCGGGACTTTAAGCTGTAACTCTACTTGAACACACCTGATCAAACTAATTATAGCTTGTTAGAAATCTACAGGTAATGTTGAAGCAGGGTGGGTACTAAACTCTGCTGCGTTGCAGTTCTCCAGGAACTTGGAGTTTGACCCCCATGGTATATAGCAGGGGTGCTCAATCCTGTTCCTGGATATCTACCTTCCTGCAGATTTCAGTTGCTACCCATATCAAACACACCTGCCTGTAATTATCAAGTGGTGTTCAGGTCCTAATTAATTGGTTCAGGTGTGTTTGATATGGATAGCAACTGAAATCTGCAGGAAGGTAGATCAGCAAATGAACAGCAAAAAACACAACATAATTGTTTTAAATTTTAAAGTTTTAAATAATTAAAAACTGTGTCAAATCTCAATAAAAAGTTTAAAATAATTATAAAAAATAAAAATAAAGTTGGCAACACCACAAAACCAAAGGATCCAATCTTTTATTGTTATAATTATCTCATGACAACAAACTTTTTTATTGTTTCTAATATAAATTCATAGGTGGAAACACTGCTCTGAAAAATACTTAGCAACAAACTCACAACCTGGGACTGGACAGTGGAGCTTTTGTGTGTGTATGGCTATGTGTATCATGTTTTTGTGATTCCCTGTGATGATGTGCACATGTTACCTTACTGAGATGATGGAATTTAATTTTGGCTTAGTTGCCAGTATGCAATATCCAATAAATTAATATACTTAAACAAAAGTAATGTAAGAAGTTATATGAGAAGAGGTTAACTAGCTAACAATGTAGCTTTCAAGTACACAGTTCAAGATATATTTATTTATTACTTATTTTAGAAACCCTCAAAAACATTTGAACACATTTTACTTACTCATTGTAGATTCTTATTTAAAGCCTAATACATATCAGACTCTACATCTGAATTGATGGACAGAGAATAGAGCACACTCAGCAGTAAACAAATCAAACACCTGGCTTCCTTAAAGGGCCAGCATTTTCTGAAAACTCTTTCTAACACCTTTGTGTTTAGAATAAGACAGACAGCCTGTGGGAGTGTGTGGTGATGCCTAAATCATTATTTTCTGCCTTTAAAATGCACGTCTCTACACTGTAAAAAATTGCTGTTAAAAAACGGTCAGATTCTACGGTAAAATAATGTTTTTTCACTAAAACAGTAATATTCTGTTAAAAACAGTGCTTTCTGAGTAACATTTTTGTTTTCGAGAAAGCAACCAACTGCAGAAAACTGTGAGCTAACAGAGTTCAGATTCGATGTTTTGAAGTCTGTGTTTGAAATCACACTTTGTGTCCTTGTTCACTATTTCATACACTAGTTAACTAATATAGTTCACCTGACAGAGTTAATGAACACTAATGAGTGAATTCAGACACTGATGAACACCTGCTGTTAATAATTACAATTACTGAAGAAAATAAACAAGAAACACAAACAGTGACTTGAGTTACAACATTAAATAAAATCAAATAAAATAAAACAGCTTCAGTCTCAGCAGAGGATCATTACACAACTCCACAAACAACAGCAGACACACTTATTACTGACTGATTTGACTTCCATACTATTCTCATTGAGATCCAACAGAAATTAAGGTGTTTTTTTGTGTCACCGTAATGGAGTGAGGGGCTGGTTTAGTTGGGCTCTTCACCCTTGAACTTTTTAATTCAGACTCTCCAATTACTATAATAAAGAGTTAACAAAATGCTTGTAGTATAACAATCAAGTTGGAAAGTCAATAAATAGAGAAACCTATTAGTCTGAAATTAGTTCTGATAAATGTTTTGGTATAAATCTGGAAGAAGGGCCTCATGCAATAGATTTTATGCTTAGTTGCAGGTATTAATTTAATTAATGAGAAGTGGAAACAGAAAAGATACCTCCATAATTACTTAACAGTTAAGAAATAACATACAAAAACAGTTCAGTTATGACAAATACACACTCAGACCTCATGAATCTGACCTTGTATCTCAACAATGGTAACATCTCAAATGTTTCATGCTGCAATGCATGCTGGGAGTAGCACGGCACCAATATCCCAGCATGCATTGCGGTATAAATAAATGTTGTATAATGGTCTCACAGTTTTCTTTATTTGTGTTTGATTCTGCTGTTGTTTATGTTTAGACTTTCAGTTGCCTGTTTGTGAGTTAAACTGTTAATTTTGTTAGTTGTCACCATTATTGAGGTTCATATGCTGATTATTGATGTCTCTTTGAGTGCGATTTACACCGTAGAGCAGTGTTATTGTCCAAGATATTCTTAAAAACTTCCAGAAATCATTGCCATATATAGACATATAATATAAAACAATAGATTTAACATTGAATAGGAGCAGTAAATTTTCTTATACTAAATGAGAACAGACTCTGCCATTTAATAGCAACATGAACATCACCAGATCTTATTTAGGTTTTTGGCTGGCTTGCCACATCAAAGGAGCTTTTTAAACAAAGTTCTTAACAATTGCAGCAGCACAGATATATAAATGTTAAAAATGACAGGGCTAAGAGCCCAACTAAAGCAAACTCTGTTCTCCATGATGGTGACGTAAAACTTTCACTTTTTCTCAAGAACAACTTTAGTAAATGTTATACAAAAATACATGTATTAAGTAATAAGTGTAGCTGGTGATGATGTTTGTAGAGTTGTTTAATCATCCGCTGATCATTTAAATGATTTAATCATTTGTTGTTCTTCAGGTTATTTCATTATAAAGCTGTGACTAAAGTTTTGTATGTTCTGTTCTTGTTTTTTCCCTTCAGTATTTCTTCATTTGTTCAATGTTAATCCTCAATTATCATTTAATTAGTCAGTTAATTAATGAATTTACTTCAGCTTTGCTCCATGTTTCTTGAACACTCAGTAGTGTGGACACTTCAATTAAAACTGAAGTATATGCTCTGGGGTTTAAAGGGTTAAAGGTGTGAGAGGTAAAAACACAGTGTAAAAATGTATTTTAACAGTAATATACTGTTAATTTACACTACGGAAATAGACTGTAAAAAAACAGTAGATTGCTGGCAACCACAGCTGCCAGTAGATTACCGTTAAATCAAGGAAAAAACTGTATTTTACTGTAAAACCTGAAGCTAATTTCTTCTGTCTGTCACCGTTGTGGAGGAGAGTAGAGCCAGTGTGTGAGTTAGAGATGAACTGCTGATGTTATTCTGCATGTTTCTTTATTTATAGACAGTGGCTGTTTAGTTGCTGATGCAGTCAGAATCTCTCTGGTTATTTCAGATTTACATGTATGTGTGCTGTTGTGAAAATTAAGACATTAGAGTTAAACCGAACTTTTCTAATTAACTAAAATAAGTTATCATTATAAGTATGCTTCTAAGCATATATAGCACATTACTTCATAAACTCATTCAGCAGTTGACCAAGTTGAGGCAGTTGCTTTCAGTGAGCAAAATGAGTTCACTTGAGTATTGTGTAATACAATGTAGTGCATGTATTTTTACAGTAACATACTGTAAAATGACAGTACATTGCTGGCAACTGCAGCTGCCAGTATTTTACTGTTTTTTAACGGGACAATTTTTAACAGTGTATAAATAGCAACATAAACCATCAGAGAAGATGGGACAGTAATGGTTGAACAGTAATTTGCTATTTATTGCTATTTATCTGTAATGAGTACATAAAGTAAATTACTGGAATTTATTCTTTGCACTACACAATTTCATACAAAGTCTACTCCTTTTACTGTAAAATAATATGTGTTAATAAATAATAAATGTTTCCTTTTATTACAGCAAAACACTGGCTATTTTACAGTTTAAAGGTAGTGTGTTGAAGCAGGGCTGGAACTAAATTCTGCTGGGCTGCAGCCCTCCAGGAGTTTTACATCCCTGGTACATAGCATATTTTCAAAGGACTTGCCTACATTTATCACAATCATGCACAATTCATTGAATAAAAACAATAAAAATATAAAAACTTCATCCAAAGCAAAAAAAATAAAATAAAATAAATAAATAATCTGATCCTCATGTTGTTCCAAACCTGTAGTAATAATAATAATAAAAAAACAAATAACCTGATTAATACATTTATTTAGAAAAGTCTTTATACTATACTGTTAATGCCATTTTTACCAACTTCATTTGAAGTTTTCCAAACAAATTCATTGAGTCTCTGCAAAAATGTATGTACGTGCTGTTTAAGATTTTTTTTAAATAACACATGTTTTCTAGTTATTTAGCAAAATACTAATATTCAGCTTAAAAGTGCAATTTAAAAGCTTAACTATAGGCTAAACTAGGCAAATTAGATTAATTATAGAAAAGTAAACAAAGTTATAAAAATTATTGTGATAATTTGGTTGCTCTGTGTGAATATTTTTGCCTTTAAATGCATCTCGTCGATATCTTTAACTTTTAATTAGCTCTGTGACATTGACATTGGTTGACTCCTGATACTCAATGTTAAAAACATAAAAGGAACTAAAGAAAACACAGAGATGGCTGCAGAGAAATTTAGCTTATCAATGCATTGTCTCACTTTCTCCTCAATACTGACCATACACATACTAAAACCGAACAGTGTATATATATATATATATATATATATATATATATATATATATATATAGCAACATAAAGCATCAGAGTACATAATGGTTGAGCAGTAATTTACCATTTATTATCACAGTAACTATCTGTAATGGGTACATAAAGTAAATTACTGTAATTTATTCTTTGCACTACAAAATTTCATACAAATCCTGCTCCTTTTACAGTAAAATGCTGTTTCCTTTTATTACAGCAAAACACTGGCTATTTTACAGTTATTTACTGCATAATCTACAGTAAGGGTTAACAGTGTGGTGTAGACGTAAAAAAATACAATTTATTGGGTAATTTATAAATTTTATTTGTAATTAATAAAATCTCATTCACAATAAGACTCAATAAGTCTCATTTCATGTTATAAATATTTCATGTCTTAGGAAAAGGTAAACAACAAGTAAAGTGTTACCAAAAGTGTTACAATATATGAACTCACAAGTTTTTTGCACTTTTTTTCTTGATAAAATAAAATATAATATTTTAGATTCTAAAATATTATTAAGATGATAAAAATGTATAATAATTAACAGTTATCAATGTAATTATCTCCAGATTTCTTCTGAGTCTCACCTCCATCTACTGTAGCATATTCACCAGACCTGACTTAATGGGCTGCCATTAACTTTCTTCAATCTTTTGACTCTATTCCCTCACTCCTTGTCTCTGTGTCTTCTGTTTATTTAATGAGCTGTGTTCCACCGAAACTCATTTATCTTCACGTAATCTGCACATCCTGTTCTGGAAACCCTAAATATCTATAACTATGATCAATTAGCATCATCAAAACCCTTGTTTGTTACAGCACAGTAATATTTTTGAGAATATTCTTACAGACAGAAGAGAGTCTGTAATTTGTGGGAGAATGATGCCGCTTTCAAAAATGGAGACATTGCAAGGAAATTATTATGACATTTTCCATCTCACTTGAGGGCATCTTGGTCTTCAAGAGTAGAAAATAAGCTTTCTTTTAGACCTTCCTGAACAATATCCGTAGTCTGATGTGCAGCTGCCGGCAAGGACAGATGCATAAGCAACCTTTCAATAATTCATTTTCTCATCATCAGGGTCTGATTTGCTTACTTCATGCTCAAAATGAACATGGCTGATGGAATTGAAATAGCTCATTAACAGTCTTTAGATATTTAAAGATAATAAAAGAGGCTTTCCATCGCAATAATGCAGGTTTTTTTAGATTTTAGATGTTCTATTAGTCAATCAACTGGGTAGACAACAGTGCGGGTATGGTTCACTTAAAAATAAAAACTTTAGATTTTTTTTTTTAAAGGTTAAAAAATAAAGGTTTATTCACTCTCATGTTGTTACAAATATGCATGCATTACATTATTCTTTTTTGTTTGTTTATTCAAAAAGTGACTCAAGATTGTAATATATTACTTTTAACAGTAACTTGCAAAACAGGCTTATTGTGAAAACGTACCCCCGTATACATTTCTAGAGAGGGTGAATTATGTAGCCAGAGCTACGTATTAGGGCTCCACGATTCTGGCTAAAATGAGAATCACAATATTTTTTGCTTAAAATCAAGACCACATTATTCTCCTGATTCTGTATTTGTAAAATAAAGGTAATAGGAGTAGGTTATTATTATTGTTATTTCTCAAACGCATTTTAAAACAATACTATATATGCCTAGGTGTAGATCTATTGTTGGTAAAAATGCTAAATTTTGTATAGACTTGAAATGGTAGACTTAAACAGACTTTTTAATTCACAGTCGAGTGATGAAATCAGAATACAACTATTTATAAGTCTTAAGTTGAATTATTAATAGTGCTTGTCATTGACAACAATATTAGACTATTTATTTCACTGGTAAAATGAAACAGTTGTCATCACAGATTCCCTCTTGCATTATATTGAACATTACAGAGTGGTTATACTGAAGCAGTAAACATTTATTTTCTTTCACAACACTTTGTGTTAGTTATGAAAGAAAAAAACACATCAAATGCTTGTCCTAGTCATAACTCTATCAAAATTATAACTAACACGTGTCCTCTCGGTAGTAAAAAAACAGTGTGTCAGCTCACGTGTCATTTTGCAGCTGCGAATACGTCATTAAATTAATACAGAAATGACATTTTGGGGTGAATTAATACAGTAACTGACACTAACAAACACACACACACACTTATGTTTGTTTTTGTAAAAAGTGGGGACATTACATAGGTATATATAAATAAATAAATATATATATATATATATAAATAAATATATATATATATATATATATATATATATATATATATATATATATATATATATATATATATATATATATAAACTGCATATATATATATATATATATATATATATATATATATATATATATATATATATATATATATATATATATATATATATAGCAAGCACTAAAAACATTAATATGATTTATAAACATTATTTTGTGGTAAAAATATGTAGAAAAAAATATGTAGAAAGTCATATGAGATCGCACTGTAATGACGTCACAGCGCATCCATTTTAGAGATTAGAAAGTTTGAGAACACTCTCTTTCCCTGTAAGTCTACGATGAGAGCAGACGCTAGACGCTGCTTCGAGAGATTTTAACGGGAGAACCAAACATCAGAGAGAGCATCAGAGATGTCAAATACTAGGGGTGTCACGATTTCGATTTTTAATCGAAATCGATCGAAATTTATGCTCAATTTCGATTATCGAATCAAAAAATAGAATCATCGATGCTGCCACGCCCCATGTCACGTCAGCTTGGCTTGCCAAGCGGGAAAAAAAGAGGCTTGTTGAAGTGCTTGTTAAACTGCAGAAGCAGGAGATCCGTCAACAGAACTTAAACCCTCTCCTCTTTCAATGAAGTCGCCGGTGTGTAAGCATTTTGGATTTCCAGTGAGTTATGTTGACAACGTTCGTGTTGTCGACACAAAAAAACACAGTTTTGCAAGCTCTGCTATGTACGTATTACGTACGGTTCGTCCGATAGACAACACCGGCATCGCGATCCTCCGCCCGCCCCCGTTGCAAATCCTCTCGCGAAAAGTACACACTCAGGCCCTGTTTACACTGTCTTTGTTTTTAAATGGCATTTTAGAACAACAATGATTTGACATCCACAGTGGCGTGTAGCATTTCTGAGCAGCCCTCCTTCCTGTCTACCTCTGAAAATGCACATCACGTGACCACACAGACACAGACGCACTCACAGCCATGCGCTCGAGACAGCAGGACCAGGCAGTCAGAGGACTACTTCAATCTTTCACGCACTTGTACTTAGTCATTTTAGCGCACACCTCAGATACTGTTGGCTGGGTCCTGTTGGTTGTGCGTCTTTTTTTACCGACGCCATTATAACGACACAGATCACTGCCTATTCACGAGTCCCGCAGAAAAAAGTGATTGACAGGTGGTAATTATGTGTGTATCTTGCCTTTATTCATTTACTGTATGATTTGTTTATGGGTAAAACAAAGACCATGCAGGTCAGGTAGTTTAAACGGTAGGCTACAAATAATTAATTGGTCATTAATTAATTAATTATTCATAATCGAAAATCAAATCAAATCGTGCCTTTAGAATCGAAAATGTAATTGAATCGAGGATTTGGAGGATCATGACACCCTTATCAAATACAGTTGAAAGTGACGTCTTTGAATGAGTTTCATTATCAAATGTTGGTCAGGTTTTTGTTTTATGTGTGTGAGTTACCATCTGCGATTAGTTCTGGAGTTCAGCTGCTGAGTGTCATCTGGATTTAATACGGACCTGTGAATTGTCTCAGCTCCTTTCTACATTTTTATGTGCCTTGGTGAGGCTGGACTGGTGAGCCAACTGTTGAGTGAATCTTTAGGAACACCTGTTGAAAGATACTCAATCTGAATTGCTTGTTGTTGACTAGTAGGCCAGAATTGCACAATAAACACTTCTTTTTTTTCTTTAAGGATTTTGTTTTGTCTTTTATTAATTTATTTTCCTTCTCCTTGTTGCCCTTGGAACGGGACATTGTGTACTGATTTATGGTCACATTGGAAAACTACTGAATTGACTTGGCTTATGAATGAGTTTTTAATATTTCCTATCCAGTTGGAAGTCTGTGTAGATTGTTTGGAGTATAAAAAAGATCATTGACTTAACTAAAAGAGGTTTATGTAAGAACAAAACAAATTAGTTTTACATTAACTACATTTTGTACCAATTAATTTAACTGAAACCTAATTGATACTTACCATAGAGTACACATATCCATCGCTTCTCTGAAAAGAAAGAATCAACCTTTGTTGTCTTAATTTGTCTACTATTGTTGCATCATCTCTCTCTCCACCGGAAAACCTTATCTTCTGCATGAACTGGTCCAGTTACATTTACTATGGTTGTATTGTCTAAATTGACTTAAATTCTGCAACACAAGTGTGGGTTATGATTATCAGAAAAAGAAGAAAAAACATGTTGTGATATATATATATATATATATATATATATATATATATATATATATATATATATATATATATATATATATATATATATATATATTAGGGATGCAACAATATAGTTAGCTCATGGTTCAATACATACCTCGGTTTTTTAACACGATTTTCAGTTCGGTTCGGTTCTCATGGCTTTTAAATGTGTTTTTTTATTCTATAGGCAATAAAAACGATTTATTGCAATTCTCATTTTGTTTTACTTAAAAGCCAAGAGAAGTACACCAGTTCCTAGTGTATTGTATAAAAAAAACAAAAAAAAAAAAAACACTGAAATCTCACAGCTGCTGGTAGCCCATGTACAAACTAGGGAACACATAAAATCCTACATTTTGAAAACAAGATAAATTGGCTTTTTCAAATAAACATATTTGTACTTATCATTAATTCATTCATTTTCTTGTCAGCTTAGTCCCTTTATTAGTCCAGGGTCGCCACAGCGGAATAAACCACCAACTTATCTAGCAAGTTTTTTACGCAGCGGATGCCCTTCTAGCAGCAACCCATCTCTGGAAAACATCCACACACACACTCATACACTACAGACAATTTAGCCTACCCAATTCACCTGTACCGCATGTCTTTGGACTGTGGTGGAAACCGGAGCACCCAGAGGAAACCCACGCGAAGGCAGGGAGAACATGCAAACTCCACACAGAAACGCCAACTGAGCCGTGGTTCGAACCAACGACCCAGCGACCTTCTTGCTTTGAGGCGACAGCACTACCTACTGCGCCACTGCCTCGCCCATATTTGTACTTAAGTAAACATAAATAAACTCTTAAAATCTTAATTATCTTGGTGCTGAAAAAATGTGAGACTGTTGTCTGTGATGCGGATCGAGTGCTTTTATAAGATGACAAAATCCCACATCTTCAATCACCAAAAACGGCTGCAAATCTTTAGCAATAAACACCCGCACTGTCTTTACTATTTTATGTGTCTCTCGGAACCAGTGGGTATGTTTGCTTGAAAGATTCAGCGAGGAGTTGTTGCTATTTGGAGGACTTTATTACCTTCTCTTCTATTTTTTGTTTTTACCATTTTTTTATTTTTTATTTTTATTGGCATTATACTTACTGGCAAAATCAAAATGTCCTCACACCGCAGATTTAAAAGACGCCAGCACTTCCTCTTACTGTTGCCTCACTTCACCGTTGCTCACCATGATAAAGTTTGGAATGATGGTCAAGCACCCCCTAACTTTAGAGCATAGTGATTGGATATTTACTCGCGGGGAGGAGTTTCCTCATCTCAGCTCATGGACTTACAGGCACACACAGTCAATTCGGGGAGATATAAAACGCACATAAACTATTTAAACGCAAAATCGAGAAAACCGCAATTCACAAGCACGTATTGAACCGTGGAGGTCGTACCGAATGGTTCAATATTATATTGAGAGCCAAGGCATCCCTAATATATATATATATATATATATATATATATATATATATATATATATATATATATATATATATATATATATATATATATATATACAGGGAGTGCAGAATTATTAGGCAAATGAGTATTTTGACCACATCATCCTCTTTATGCATGTTGTCTTACTCCAAGCTGTATAGGCTCGAAAGCCTACAACCAATTAAGAATATAAGGTGATGTGCATCTCTGGAATGAGAAGGGGTGTGGTCTAATGACATTAACACCCTATATCAGGTGTGCATAATTATTTGGCAACTTCCTTTCCTTTGGCAAAATGGGTCAAAGAAGGACTTGACAGGCTCAGAAAAGTAAAAAAATTGTGAGATATCTTGCAGAGGGATGCAGTACTCTTAAAATTGCAAAGCTTCTGAAGCGTGATCATCGAACAATCAAGCGTTTCATTCAAAATAGTCAACAGTGTCGCAAAAAGCGTGTGGAAAAACCAAGGCGCAAAATAACTGCCCATGAACTGAGAAAAGTCAAGTGTGCAGCGGCCAGATGCCACTTGCCACCAATTTGGCCATATTTCAGAGCTGCAACATCACTGGAGTGCCCAAAAGCACAAGGTGTGCAATACTCAGAGACATGGCCAAAGTAAGAAAGGCTGAAAGACGACCACTACTAAACAAGACACACAAGCTGAAACGTCAAGACTGGGCCAAGAAATATCTCAAGACTGAGTTTTCTAAGGTTTTATGGACTGATGATATGAGAGTGAGTCTTGATGGGCCAGATGGATGGGCCCGTGGCTGGATTGGTAAAGGGCAGAGAGCTCCAGTCTGACTCAGACACCAGCAAGGTGGAGGTGGAGTACTGGTTTGGGCTGGTATCATCAAAGATGGGCTTGTGGGGCCTTTTCGGGTTGAGGATGGAGTCAAGCTCAATTCCCAGTCCTACTGCCAGTTTCTGGAAGACACCTTCTTCAAGCAGTGGTACAGGAAGAAGTCTGCATCCTTCAAGAAAAACATGATTTTCATGCAGGACAATGCTCCATTACACGCGTCCAAGTACTCCACAGCGTGGGTGCCGAGAAAGGGTATAAAAGAAGAAAAAATAATGACATGGCCTCCTTGTTCACCTGATCTGATCCCCATTGAGAACCTTTGGTCCATCATCAAATGTGAGATTTACAAAGAGGGAAAACAGTACACCTCTCTGAACAGTGTCTGGGAGGCTGTGGTTGCTGCTGCACACAATGTTGATGGTGAACAGATCAGAACACTGACAGAATCCATGGATGGAAGGCTTTTGAGTGTCCTTGCAAAGAAAGGTGCTATATTGGTCACTGATTAGTTTTTGTTTTGTTTTTAAATGTCAGAAATGAATATTTGTGAATGTGGAGATGTTATATTGGTTTCACTGGTAAAAATAAATAATTGAAATGGGTATATAATTGTTTTTTGTTAAGTTGCCTAATAATTATGCACAGTAACTGTCACACCCCTGGTTTGATCACGCCGCCTTTGTTTATGTTGTCATGTCATTAGCACGCGTGGATGTTTTGTTTTGGTCTGTCACCTTGTGCTCAACGTAATATTCCTCCCTCCCCCTTGTTACCTTATTTTACTATTATCATGATTTAATTAATCTCACCTGGGTTCAGTTATGCTCCTTCCCCTATTTAGTTCCCTCTCGTGTGTCATCCTGTGTCAGATCGTTGTGTGTCAGTCCGTGTAACAGTCTTCCGAGTTGTCTCTCCAGTCCTGTCGTGTTGGTTGGTGTTATCCCTTCCAGTTGTGTCGCGCCTGGCCGTCATCTAGCTTCTAGCGCTCTGTCCTTCTTGTGTGTGTTCCATTTTGGCTCATATCCCTCTGTTCTCAGGCACCGTCATCCCCTCCGCACTGAGTTCTCCGACATCACCTGCCGTCCGACTTCCCCTCTCCCTCGCTCGCTCTCGTCGGTCACATCTAAAACAGCCGGGCCATAGTGCGCCCTCTACCGGAGGAGTTTGTAAGGACATTCTTTTCTCAATATATTTTTGCTGTCTTAACCCCGGCCTTTTTGTTTTTTTCTCCTTGTGTGCAGCGCGCCACTGGCCGAGAGACTCTGTTTTTTGCCCCTCGGAAATTTTTATTTTTCTCTTTTCAAACCCGGTAACGGAGGAGGTCCTAAAGACTATTTATTTGATCTTTTTGGATTTTTGTGTTATTTTTTGGCTGTTATTTTGTGGCCCTGACTACTGTCTTTGCTGTTCATTAAAATCTTTAATTTGAACCTGCATTTGTGTCCTTCCAGTCCCATTCCTGACAGTACGATCTGACCAGAGAATGGACGCAGCAGGTTCAGACACGGTCAGAACTGCAGTCACCCAGCAAGGTGCACTCTTAGGCCAGCATGAGGCTAGATTAACCAACACCACCAGGGAGGTGGAATTCCTGGCCAATCAAGTGGCAGAGCTAACTGCACTCGTCCAGGACCTACAGCATGAGGCAGCCCAGGGGGGTCCTCTCCGTCATCATGATCCGGAGCCCCGTTGCAACAACCCTCCACCCTACAACGGAGACCCTAATTCCTGTAGAGCCTTCTTGTCTCAGTGTGCAGTGGTTTTCACCTTACAACCACGCACTTATGCATCTGAGGAATCTAAAGTGGCGTTTGTATTGACCCTCCTCACCGGTAAAGCTCGCGACTGGGGAACGTCAGTGTGGGAGACTAGAGCCCCTTGCTGTGCTTCGTTTGAAGACTTTCGCCAAGAAATGGTGAGATTATTTGACCGATCAGTCCGGGGCCAGGAAGCAGCGGACCAGCTGGCACGCCTACGCCAGGCAGGACAATCCGTTACTGAATATGCCATCGCCTTCAAGACTCTGGCGGCCTCCTGTGACTGGAACGAGGGCGCGTGCAGGTCTATGTTCCGCGCCGGGTTACAGGATGACATTCAGGACGAGCTGGCCACACAGGATCTTCCCCAGGACCTTGATGACCTAGTTAACATGGCCCTGCGGATTGAGGGATGTCTCCATCGTCGTCGTCAGCGTCTAACGGTTCGCCCCCCATGGAGAGTGGAGGATTCCCGTCCAGTCTTGGCTGCAGAAGCATCTGGTTCTGCTCCAATGGATCCGGAGCCCATGCAAGTAGGGCGTCTTCGTCTTACCCCACTACAGAGACAGCAACGCTTCGTCCAGGGACTCTGCCTTTACTGTGGGAAGCCTGGACATTTTGCTGTAGCCTGCCCACTCAAACGCCAAGTCTCACCAGTGAAGAGGGAGATACTGGTGAGCACTACCCCTTTCCTACACTCTTCCTCCCGCACTCTTCTTCCTGTTTCTGTACACTTCAGTGATTCCTCTAATTCTTGTTCAGCCCTGGTTGACTCGGGGGCTGAAGGAAATTTTATGGACTCCTCCCTAGCTGCTTTGTGGGGAATTCCTGCTATCCCTCTTCCTGATCCTATCCCTGCTCGCTCCCTCAACGGCTCCCTTATAACCACTGTTTCCCATTCTACCCCTCCTATTAACCTGACTGTTTCAGGCAATCATCACGAGGTGACCACTCTGTTGCTTCTGGATTCCCCGAGTGCCTCCATAGTGTTGGGGCACCCGTGGTTAGTAAAGCATGGTCCTCATGTTGATTGGTCTGGTAATGCCATTTTATCTTGGAGCCAGTATTGTTTGTCTTCTTGTCTGGGCAGTGCCCCTTTTCCTGTTTCTGTGTCCTCTGTGTTACAGGCAGAGGCTGCTGATCTGACTGGGGTCCCGGTGGAGTACCACGGCCTGCGCCAGGTGTTTAACAAGTCCCGGGCCACTTCCTTGCCTCCTCACAGACCATACGATTGTGCCATCGAGCTCCTCCCAGGCACTTCTCCGCCTAAGGGACACTTGTTTTCCCTTTCTGGTCCAGAGAGAGAGGCTATGGACAGGTACATTAATGAATCCCTTAAAACCGGTCTCATCCGACCCTCCTCGTCTCCTGCAGGTGCTGGATTCTTCTTTGTTAAGAAGAAGGATGGCTCCCTGCGTCCATGCATTGATTATCGAGGGCTCAACGACATTACCGTTAAAAACAGGTACCCCCTACCTCTCATGTCGTCTGCTTTTGAGCTGTTGCAGGGAGCCAAGGTTTTCACCAAACTTGACCTCAGGAATGCCTACCATCTTGTCCGCATACGTGAGGGGGATGAGTGGAAGACAGCCTTTAACACCCCTACAGGACACTTTGAATACCGGGTCTTACCGTTCGGTCTGACCAACGCCCCGGCTGTCTTTCAGGCCCTGGTTAATGATGTGTTGAGAGACATGGTTAATCGTTTTGTCTTTGTGTATCTCGATGATATTTTGATCTTTTCCCCGTGCCTGCAGATACATATTCAACACGTACGCCAGGTGCTACAACGGTTGTTGGAGAACCAACTTTATGTCAAGGCGGAGAAGTGCGTTTTCCATGCCCAGTCAATTCCGTTTCTGGGGTTCATCATCTCAGCGGGAGAGATCCAGGCAGATCCCTGTAAGATAAGGGCTGTTGCCGAGTGGCCAACCCCTGACTCTCGCAAAGCTCTGCAGCGGTTCCTGGGCTTTGCAAACTTTTACCGGCGATTCATCAGGAACTTTGGCCAGATTGCTGCACCTTTAACAGCACTCACCTCTCCCAAGGTATGGTTCAAGTGGAATAGTGATGCACAGGAGGCCTTTGATGAATTGAAGTCCCGTTTTGTCTCTGCTCCTGTTTTGTCCATTCCAGATCCTGAACAACAATTTATTGTTGAGGTGGATGCATCTGATGTCGGGGTAGGCGCAGTTCTATCTCAGAGGTCTTGCCTGGACGGGAAAGTACATCCGTGTGCCTTCTTTTCCCACCGCCTAAACCCTTCGGAACGGAATTATGACGTAGGGAACCGAGAATTATTGGCAGTCAGGCTGGCTCTGGGGGAGTGGCGTCACTGGCTAGAAGGGGCAGCCCAACCTTTCCTGGTCTGGACGGATCACAAGAATCTCGAATATATCCGTTCGGCCAGGAGGCTGACCCCTCGACAGGCTCGCTGGGCCCTCTTCTTTGACCGCTTTAAATTTACCCTATCATTCAGACCTGGAACCAAGAATGTCAAGCCCGATGCCCTCTCCCGTCTATTTGAGGTCCCAGGAAAGGAGAAATCAGTTGATGCCATTTTACCAAAAGAAATGGTGGTGGCGTCTATCTCCTGGGACATTGAGAGACGGGTGGAGAAGGCCATACAAAAGATCTCAGTTCCAGGGAGGGTCCCAGCGGGCCGTCTGTTTGTTCCAACCAGACTTCGCTCAGAGGTCATCCAGTGGGGACACTCGTCCAGGCTAGCCTGTCACCCAGGAGTGCGGAGATCGCTGGCTATGATTCACCAACGATTCTGGTGGCCATCCATGGCCAAGGACGTCAGGCAGTTTGTGGCGGCTTGTTCTGTTTGTGCCCAGAACAAGACTTCTAATGCACCTCCCGTTGGTCTGCTTCGCCCCCTACCCATCCCGTCCCGCCCATGGTCACACGTGGCCCTTGATTTTGTCACTGGTCTCCCAGAATCTAAAGGAAACACCGTCATTCTCACGGTGGTGGACCGTTTCTCTAAATCAGTCCATTTCATTCCCCTCCCCAAACTACCTTCAGCCAAGGAGACTGCGCAAGTGGTGATTGATCACGTATTCCGGATTCATGGTCTTCCGGTTAATGTGGTTTCTGACAGGGGTCCCCAGTTTGTCTCCCGCTTTTGGAAGGAGTTCTGTCGACAGATCGGGGCTTCTACGAGTCTGTCATCAGGATTCCATCCTCAGACCAATGGGCAGTCTGAACGAGCCAACCAGGATTTGGAACGAACTCTCCGCTGCCTGGCGTCCCACAATCCTAGCTCCTGGTGCCAACAACTGTCGTGGGTCGAGTACGCTCACAACTCTCTTCCGTCGTCAGCTACAGGTTTGTCCCCATTTGAGTGTTCAATTGGATTCCAACCCCCTTTGTTTCCCTCACAGGAACCTGAAGCTGCCGTTCCGTCTGCCCTAGCTTTCGTTCGGCGGTGTCGACGCACCTGGAGGAAAGCTAGGGAGGCCTTGGTCCGAGTTGGCAGACGAACCAAAGCAGCGGCCGACCAACACCGGACTCCTGCCCCTCATTACATTTGTGGTCAAAGAGTATGGCTCTCCACCAAGGACCTGCCTCTCAGGGTGCCTTCACGCAAGCTGGCCCCCAGGTTCATTGGTCCATATCAAATCACTAAAGTCTTGAGTCCGGTGGTGGTAAGGCTCAAGCTTCCCCCCAAGCTTGGTCGGGTACACCCTATTTTTCATGTATCTAGGGTTAAACCTGTGATGTATTCCCCCCTTGTCCCTTCTGCCCCTTCCCCCCCTCCCCCCCAACTAGTGGACGGCTTACCAGCCTACACAGTACGAAGGTTGCTTGATGTTAGACCCAGGGGCAGGGGTTTCCAGTATCTAGTGGACTGGGAGGGCTATGGTCCAGAGGAGAGGAGTTGGGTCCCAGCCCGGGACATACTTGATCAGGCGCTGGTCGAGGATTTCCATCGGCGACGAGGTAAGCCTCTCCCTGCAGCGCCTGGTGGCGCCCGTAGGGGGGGGGTACTGTCACACCCCTGGTTTGATCACGCCGCCTTTGTTTATGTTGTCATGTCATTAGCACGCGTGGATGTTTTGTTTTGGTCTGTCACCTTGTGCTCAACGTAATATTCCTCCCTCCCCCTTGTTACCTTATTTTACTATTATCATGATTTAATTAATCTCACCTGGGTTCAGTTATGCTCCTTCCCCTATTTAGTTCCCTCTCGTGTGTCATCCTGTGTCAGATCGTTGTGTGTCAGTCCGTGTAACAGTCTTCCGAGTTGTCTCTCCAGTCCTGTCGTGTTGGTTGGTGTTATCCCTTCCAGTTGTGTCGCGCCTGGCCGTCATTTAGCTTCTAGCGCTCTGTCCTTCTTGTGTGTGTTCCATTTTGGCTCATATCCCTTCTGTTCTCCGACATCACCTGCCGTCCGACTTCCCCTCTCCCTCGCTCGCTCTCGTCGGTCACATCTAAAACAGCCGGGCCATAGGGCGCCCTCTACCGGAGGAGTTTGTAAGGACATTCTTTTCTCAATATATTTTTGCTGTCTTAACCCCGGCCTTTTTGTTTTTTTCTCCTTGTGTGCAGCGCGCCACTGGCCGAGAGACTCTGTTTTTTGCCCCTCGGAAATTTTTATTTTTCTCTTTTCAAACCCGGTAACGGAAGAGGTCCTAAAGACTATTTATTTGATCTTTTTGGATTTTTGTGTTATTTTGTGGCCCTGACTACTGTCTTTGCTGTTCATTAAAATCTTTAATTTGAACCTGCATTTGTGTCCTTCCAGTCCCATTCCTGACAGTAACAGTCACCTGCACACACAGATATCCCCCTAAAACTGCTAAAACTAAAAACAAACTAAAAACTACTTCCAAAAATATTCAGCTTTGATATTAATGAATTTTTTGGGTTCATTGAGAACATGGTTGTTGTTCAATAATAAAACGATTCCTCAAAAATACAACTTGCCTAATAATTCTGCACTCCCTGTATATATATATATATATATATATATATATATATATATATATATATATATATATATATATATATATATATATATATATATTAACTATTAATAACTATATTATAACTATTATCCGTTACTGTGTCAGCCTAGTAATATTGGTGCCCCCCTAGTTTTTTGTTTTATTTTATCTTTTTTTTTTGTATTATGTGCTTTGCAGTAGGAAGTATCATGACATCACTTGTACACAGTAAATGCTAGTGTAAATGCGCCTTTTTTTTTTTTACATTTTGTGTTTCAATCTCTTCAATGCAAAAGCTGTATGTCCAGTGGACATTGATTACTTGTCAAGCAACAAATTCCCCTCATTAACACTAATTCCTTTCAAGACCCTCCTGGTTAAGGCCTCACCAGTGGTGATTGTACTGGAATTGTCTGCTAGTCTTTATTAATCCCCATTAATAAAGGTCAGCGAGCCCAGCTGTCGGATTACTTCTCTGTTTTCCAGTCAGATCCCAGCCGTTTCCACAGGCCTGTTTCCTCCTTGTCATGCCACCTGCCTCATACGTCTCTTTCCCTCTGAGCATCACTGACATCTTCCAGGTCTCGGCTTGGAAATCTGCCCCTACTCATTGAATATTTCAAAGCCCCTTGACATTTCATCCTGTAATGAGCCTATACACGCGTCTGCGGATGGAGGGCTGGAGCTAAAGAGAGTCAGATTCAGCTTCATTAATCCAAACCCTTCTGGCTGGAAGGGAAAAAGCATCAGGCAGACATGCGTCTCGCTCATTCACCTGGACCAGACCCCATTTATTTAGTGTAGTGATGCTGAAATCCCTCATAATCCAGCGAGTGTGCAAGAAGTCTGACGCTGCTGATTAGGTAAAAAGGTGAGCGTGAAGGAAACGCTTAACACCTTTCTGCTAAGATGTAAGCTTTAAAGATCACTCTCCTACACAGGATCATGAGTACTTATCGAGAGTTAGCAAGGCTTCAGATACAGAGTGACACGGAGGGAAGGTGCTGTGAAATGCTGAATGTTTATTTCTTCAGCTTTGTTGAATCAGAAGAGGATTCTGTATTTACAGCTATGGACGAAAATACAATTTAGTTGTGTTGTATCCACTATGCACTTATAAACTATGCACTTATACACTCAACTGTGTAGTGCATGAGTTTGGTGTTATCTTAAATGGAACACTATTTTTATTTTTTTTTAACTAAACATAAATTCAAACCTTTTCCTATGTTTAGCAGTTGTCAAAGTATTGAAATAAATGACCAGACTACAAAATAGTACCTATCACAAGTACAACTGCATTTTTCATCCAGAGGAGGCATAATCACTTGCCCAGGAGAATTTTGCTTGCGCAATCCAAAAAAATACAATTAAAATACAATTAATGATCAAGGTGTCCACAGGGTCTTAAAGTATTAAAAGTTGATAAATCAATCTAGAGAAATTTAAGGCCCTTAAAAAGTATTAAACAGTCTTAAATGCTTTTTTACAAAGGTATTACATTTTATTTTATTTTTGATTACGCAATGAATTGTTGTGTGCTAAAGCTTGCCTGTATTAAATCTGCAAATATCAGGATGCTCTGTAGTTTATGAAATCAATGAAATCCTGCTAGATTTGAGATCATGCTGCTTTGTTTACTGCAGTAACCAAGGCAACACCATTATTTTTGCAGTTCTATAGGCGCCAACCTGCTGAATTAGCTAGATTTAATTTATTTGTATTCAGTATATCTTCCATACTTATGAAATATACTGTAAGTTAAAATCTTGCCAGTATTTCTGGTTGACACGTAAAATGGTTGTAAGGTCTTAAAATATATGGAAAAAGTCTTAAAACGGTCTTGAAATCCATTCTCTGATTCCTGTATATACTCTGATGATAGGTCCTCTCCTGCTTTGCAAACAAAGCTGTGCATCAAGCTCAGACTGAGAAACTAGACATATTGTTGGTTTCAAATTGATTACTTTATCAAACAATGTTTGTTTTTAACATGCACTTGCTGCATTCAAAAGTAGACACTTTAAGCTTCTATAGATATACTGTATGTCTCATGTCTGTGTGTTTTGGTTTCGCGAAGTTTCAGTGCATTTTACTAACGCGTTTCAGAGAGAAAATAAAGAATGCCTACACTGCGTATTTTTCTTTATTTGCAGAAGCACACACACTTTTGTTGTTATTGTGAGTGTACATAAAAAAGTAGACACCTAACAGATTCAATTGATGTATTGATCTAATCTGTACGCTCAAAATTCAAAGTGTAATTTAAGTTATTTTCGGAGTTACCAGGAGATTACACTTTAAAACACGTTTACGCGGTCTTTGACCCCTGATGGTTAAAGTACATTCATTTTTTTAAGATCTTTTTTTTTTATTTTCATGCACTACTTTTACTACTAAATGCCATAAAATAGTGCACAAGTACGCGATTTGAGTCGCGAAATTATAAATAAAAAGTTATTTAGACCTTTTTTTCCAGAAAATGACAGATGGTTGTGTTAAGTCAGGGTTATTCCACCAAAAGAGAAAACATGGGCTCATTCTGAAAATATAGCCCTGTATACATTTTTGGAGATTGCAAATTATGAATGAACAGCTTTCCCACTGTTACCAGCTTGTCCATTTAGCTCTCCATGTATGTTGGTGGACTTGAGACGCAGAGAGGAGTTGACCACAGTGGCGGATTTCAGGTCTGGTGAAGAACGGTTCCAGAAAGCAGGTAAGATAAAAAAAAGTAAAAAAATAAAATAAACAAGTAAATAACAGGGTGAGAATATGGTAAAATCTCAAAACGTGGTTAAAATCAGGCGAAATCAGGTGAAATTGTTGGTTGGGTTTTGTGAAAACAATATTGGTTGGGTTAAGGAGAGGAGGAGTATCAGTAAGTCAAACAGTCGGTAGACAGCAGCCTCTGGTGGATTTACGAGAGAACAGCAGACGTGAATGACACTCCCGAGAGTAAAAAAAAAAAAAAACTGCAGAAAACGTAGCTCCTGGGAGGTATTTGGCACTCTCCAGAAATGTATACAGTGGTTTGTTTTTTAGAAAGAGTCTAGGTTGAAAAGAGAAGACTGAATACACCGAAAGCTGTATTTAAACTTGTTGTTTTTGACTGTGTTTGACTGTATAAACAAACCTTTGTGGGTGAAGCTAGTGTAAGATGAGTTGTTCGCATTATTGTAAATAGACTCTATTTGTAAACAATATTTTTATTGTTTTTATAAACAGGTGTTTGGTATTGAAAATTGTTCTGCTGTTTGTGCTAGTGATGGTGATTTTGACATAAATGCCATTTGATGGTAACAAGTGTCAGTGTTTACGATAGTCACCAGCAAAGACTTTTGAAATAGACTAAAACTTTATTTTTCGTTTTAAAAACACCTTGTAGGATGCAACCAATGAATAAATTGACCAGCACTGTCATATGAAACCCCTAAACTGTCGAAGGGATTCTGTGAAAAAGACACAGATGTTTCAGAGGGTGTTTTCAAAGTGTGAAGTTAGTGACAGAGGCTATAGGGTTCATCTTTTAAACTGCCAGCTTGAGATATAAAGCTTCAGCAGAAGGAAGCCATTATTCAAAAGCCTTTTTTACGCAGGCTCATTGAAAATAGATACCCCAGCCTTCTTCTTTTTTTTGTTTTTTTTTTGGAAAATGTATAATACATTGCTCCAGGAACATTTCATTGTACATTTCAGACGACAAATCCACTAGTGGGCACTGTCAACATTTTGCAAATATGCTTTTTTTACAGATCCCCTTGGTAATGACTGACCTAAAAGCGTCCTTAAACCCAACCGAGCAAATAGCAAAATAGCCACATAGTTTTCTTTGATTTTACCATGCTTTTATGTTTTTTTGTGGAACTGTGCTTCACAGATTTAAACCTGAGCACTCAAGCATTCAAGTACAACACCGTATAACTTGATCTACCAACCAAACTGACCATGCCAGAAAAGTAGTCTATTGCCAGATAGACAGTTGAGGAAACATATTTTGTTACAAATCTCTGTTAAGTTGTTTGTGTTAATTTTTTGGCATTGTCCAAAGATCTGCATGTCCATAGAACTTTTTTCTTCAATAAAATATCCCTGTAAATATTATTAGTGTGAAAAGGAACAAAAGTGGTTGGCGTCATACCGCTCTATAGCATAGATTTTAATTAGAACATGCAGTAAAATGTATGTCAAAGTATGTTTTTGTGGTTACATAAAAATGTAGCTTCAAGCAAATATTACCATTTGAGACTTTTGAGACTTCGCTGGTCTTTTTCAAATGCCTCTTGTAATGTAAAAAGTCCTTACTTTCACTTTTTAATTGAAACAATTGAAACAATTTATTTCAACCCAGGCTCATTCTGATTACATACCCCTATGTACATTTCTGGAGAGAGCAAAAATTTTTTTTTTTTTTTGTGAATCCACCAGGGGCAGCTGTGTACACTTTTTTAGATCTGAAATTTAAAAACCCTACCAATCTTTTTTTTTTTAAAAAGCAATCCAGAAAAAGAAAAGCCCTCACTGGACATGTTTTCAGATTTTACCACATTTTCATCCGGTTATTTACTTGATAATTTTTCTAGCTTTTGTTTTTATGTTACCTGCTGTCTGTAAGTAGTCTTTAGCAGACTCGAACCCCTTTGTCGTGGTCAACTACTTTCTGCATCCCAAGTCGCCGACGTACATGTCGAGCTACCAGAGAAACAGCGGGAAAGTTATCCATATAGAGGTAAGCTGTCTGCTGGTAAGCGTGAAAAAGAACGGCGTCATATTAACTCATAGCATCGTTTTAAAGACGAAATGCAGCCATACGTAGCTCTGGCTACTTAATTTGTTATCTCCAGAAATGTATATAGGGTTACGTTGTCAGAATGAGCCTATTTTAATTTAATAAATGAACTATTTATTGCATATATTGCTAAATAAATGATAACTTCTATTATTTTGTAATCATATTGTATGTAATAAAAATGAATCAAAATACAGAACATGAAGTTTGACCATTTTATGTAATACTAAATGAAAGGTTTTAAAATCAGAAATGGTCTACTAATTATCTTTCACTTGACCTGTTGATAAACCTCAGCAATAAATATCAGTGCTTAACCCTCCCCCACACGGTGTTACCATATGGCAACATAATATTTATGTTCATTTGTTCATATGTTCAAGACCAACATTAATTTTTGTTTTGGTTGGAAAGATAAGACCTTAGTGTAGCCAATGTTGTGCTTTGGTTAAGTCATATGACATGCAGTGTTTTTCTGTAGCACGATTTATGACTGCTGTTTGTTGTGAGTAGTTGCTGAATGCAAATGAAAACGTCAATAAAAATGAAGGATCAAATTATGTCAGATGCAAAAAAATAAATCTGAAACATCACCTCCAGTAAGTTATGATGACATTCACAACTCAAATTCTTTTAATCAAATTAGTTTTTTTGTAAATCGATCAAATGTGTGTGTTGCCAAATGGCAACTCTGTTTGATAGTGGAACGTGCAATATTGCAATAGGTTAGCTAGCTAGCAAGTTCAGCTGTGAACTTTTGAGTTGTAACAATAACAACTTGAATGCTAGTAATATAATAATGAGTATGTCAATGGCATTTGCATTATGGATAAAATGTTCTAATGGCAATGCTACTTTTGAATAGATATCAATACAAGGAACAGTGTATTAGTGAGCACCACCATGTTTTATGGTAAGTGAAAGAAGAAAAGGACAGAACTGGCTTTTCTGCAGATGAAAATGAGGATGAGATGGGTTTTAGTGATCATGAGAATGACGCAGATTAGGCATTTGATAAGAGCAGTGATGGGGACCGTTCAAGTGAGTTAGCTCAGAGGCAGATAAGACAGGCATAGTAAAGTATACAGTATAATATATAAACATTGTTAGCTAGTAGCTACATTATTCTGATGCATCTGGATATGACTTGTTATTTATTTGTTATATTATTTACTGGAAAAAAATATTTACTGTATGTTGTATACATGATAATACAATATTATGATTGTTTTCGATAATATTCAGCAAAAAAGAATGGAATAAGTAAAAGCTGTTGGAGAGTATGTATAAGGTGTCATTTATAAGTTCTGTGTTAAAGCTTATAAAACTGCAACACCCATTAAATCACCCATTAAATCACTCACAACAGAATTATTAATTATATGGAACTTTTTAAATTTGAAATTTCTAAGTTAGATCCACTGTTGGATGTTGTTGACATATGGCAACATAATATCATAAAGTACCTTAAAAAAAGAAATATTTTTTTTTACAGCACTTCAAGTTAAGCCATTCTAAGAATAGAAAAACAGTCAAATACTTTTTTTTATATAGATCTATCATAATGCTTGCAGTAGAGGGTTAAATATAATAATTTCAAGGACACATTCCTGGTATTCAGGTATTAATATGTGCCCAACATCACAATTTGTAGCTCTAAGTCTTTTGACTCTAAACCTTAATACATACAAAATAATATGCCTTATTACTGCATTCTTCATGCCAGCAATCATACACAATCTCTGCCAAGCTTCCTAATTTCTCTCCATGGGAATAATGCAATAACTTGCCTTGACAAGGACACTATTAATTTGATCTGCACTAGTAAGGAAAAACTCTGCCTGTGGCCACAAGCTTTGTTTTGTGTGGCGTCTCTGTCAGCGTATGTCACACTAATTGACTAGGGTGTAATTCCAGCACTCTTCTCTGTCTGTCCCTGTCACTTTATGTCTCTCTCTCTCTTTCTTTCCTGTACAAATCCAGCATTCATGGAGAATTACTGAAAGGCCTCTGTTCTGTCTGACTATAGGCAAGGCTAAAGTGGCATGGAAGAGAATGAAATGATAAATGTTATGATGGAGGATGAATTGAGAGAGCTGGACATAATTGTGCTGGCTCTCATTCATGGAAGATGACACATGTTTTTATGAGTGAATGCTTTACATTAGAGCTTAATTATTGTTTTTGGTTTTAAAGTTAGGCTGGATTTGTCTATATTTGTTTGTTTAAATAACAGGCAAACAATGCAGACATTCAGGCCCTTTTGAAGATTGTATACCTGTCAGTCAGGAAAGGAGAGTTAATTTATTTTAACATTTTTATTTTCATTCGTTCATTCATTTTCCTTTGGCTTAGTCCCATTATCCAGCATATGTTTGTTATGTTTTATATGTAATGGTATCAGTGATTATTAACATGTTATAAAATGTTATTCAGTTTTTTTTCTATTTTGAAAATAGAAAATAGTTTCGTCATTATATTGCTGTAATCAATACATTTTTGTTGCGTAAAACATGCCGGAATAGTTGGTGGTTCATTCCGTCGTAGCGACCTGTGAAAAAGAGACTGAGCCGAAGGAAAATGAATGAATGAATGAATGAAATTTAGGTTTGAAAAGTTCAAGTTTCAAGTTCAATTTATGTATATAGCACGTTTCCAACTGCCACAGGGCTGCACAAAGTGCTTTGCAGAGAAAAAAAAAAACTAATGGTATGGGCATAATAAACAATAACAGCAATAGGCACATAATATGAGAGAGCATAAAAGGTCTACCATAAAAAAGTAGAAAAATTTCACCTAATTATAAGATACTACCACAGACATGACCACACTGACAAGATTAAGAACAAGAACAAGAACGTTTGAACATTTAAATTTCATTCTTTGTGTCACAAGTAAACCAATGGAGAGACCTCAAAATAGGAGTGACGTGCATATTTCGGGCTATTTATTATTAATAATATATATTATTAATATAATATTATTATTATTGTTATAAGTGTGTGTATGGCAATTTCTAGAGAATGTGAAGGAAGAGAGGCGTTTATTTTAGAAAGAAGGGGGAGTTGGTTTCCAACCACATTTGAAATATGTTTATCAAATGTAAAGTTAATGTAACGACCAGGTTACAAAAAGGACAATTAATGAAGATCATCTGAAGATGTTGCTTTTTGCTTGTAATTTTTTTTTTACATGTTCCAAAGTCTATTTTTTTTTCTGTTGTGACAGGTAGTCTAAAAAGCACTACACACACTATAACGTAGCACAATATATCATTTCACCATCGATATCACAATGTGATCATTCACAAAAGTCACATTGCAAGCATACGCAATGTTGAGTCTGGATTATAATTGATTATTTCACAAATGATTTGTGAAAAACTTGCTGGATAAGTTGGCGGTTCATTCCGCTGTGACGACCCCGTCATTATAAAGGGACTAAGCCGACAAGAAAATGAATGAATGATGAATGAATTTCTCATTCAAGTGCACACCTTAACACAGTTCGGCTCATAGGAAAACAATCAAACGCTGTTTATTTATTTGGTATCTTGTTCTTTATTGAATCTTGACCCTTACAGATTGTTTCTTATAATTTAAGCATATGTACTCTCCTACAGAATCATTCCAAGCAATTCTTTGCAAATAGTTATATAACTCGTCAAGTGAAGTTGTATTCATATTGCATTATGTAAGTGCATGATAAAAAAAATACTGCAATGTGATGGTAAACTTTTCCAATATCAAGCATCACTAACACACACACAAGCTTGCAAATTGTCATAAATGCACAAATACAAGATCTGAGATATCCGTCGATGACACTGTACGGTTGTACAGTAATATGCTGTAATGTGTACACATAATGCATCGTCAAATGTGTGAGTGTACTTTTTTTGACACATGAACTAAAAGCTTTTTCCAATCAAGGATCACTAAATCACATAAAAATACCAAATTATGCACTGAGGATTAAATATGCGGTTAATGGACCTGATGAAAAAGGTGTCAGCCTGACAGAAACATGATCGTGTTTTATTAATGACATTTATTTGAGGCCAAGAAAGTTTCATAAATGAGAGAGGTTATGAAAGCAGAAGATGGGGGAAAGGAGGATGAGGAATGACAGGAGGAAGGGGAAGGAAATGATAGAGAGATCAGTTGGCTCCGGGTCACATCAGCCTTGTTTATCATCCCAGATGTCTGAGTGTTTGACATTGATCTGGTTCAACTTGACTGTGACATGAGCTCCTCCTCTGACTGGTCATTACCCTGCTCCAGATCAGCTGCTCTCGGCCCTCCAGGGGTGTTCTCACACACACACACACACACACACACACACACACACAAGCACATCATCTGATTAATATCGCTTCATTCTCCTTCCCTTTGCACCAGCACCTTTGTGACTGAGACTCAACTGGACAGATGTTGGACAGTACGCTTGCTATGGATGTTATACATTTTTTTTTAACTCTGATCTTGATTTGAATTAGATTTAACATTCCACATACATAGTGTGCTATTTTAAAATGTAAAATATATTCGTATGTGTTATATGCAATCAACTGTTTTATGTTTTTGAGGTAGCGTTTATTTAAAGGTGCCGTATTGATTTATTTAACTACAACTGTTTATTAACTGTTCAACTGTTTATTAACAGCTGTTTATTAAGGTAAAAGTTTGATGCTGATTCGAACTTTAAATGGCGATGAGGTCTTAAATATTCTGAGAAGGTCTTTAAAAAGTCCTAAAGAGGTAATGAAATTACCTTTAGGGTTCCTGCACATACCCTGATTTACTTTAATCATTGCTATAGTAACGTGAAGAGACTTTTATCCAGCACAACAAAAAATGTTCCTGAAGACAATCACCTACTGAAGTTTTAATCAAAAAATACAACAAAACTGATGACAAACACTTTAAACATCCAAAACACTTAGTCACCCTATAATTTACTCACCATCAAGCCACCATCTGTGTTAATTGACTTTTTTCTGTAAGACGAACACAGAGTTGTTTTAAATTTGATCATACCATGCTTAAATTTGAACCTTCCATGCTGCATAATGGTAATGGATAGTGACTTTTATTTTGAAGATTCCAAAAGTGCATAAATACATCATGAAACAAACCCATTTGCCACCAGGGGGTTAATGTTTGGCTTATAAAGTGGTCTGATGTGTTTTCTGGTAATAGAAATATTTCACATTTCCATGACTTTCACGTTGTGTGTGACTGATGTGAATTATGATGAATGACATAAGACAGCAAGACACGTGTAAGAGAGATTGTGAGTAATATACTGTATACCATTATACAGTAATGCCAAGCAAACTGGTTTTCTTATTCACTGTCTTCTGTGGTAAACAGGCTTTGTGGTACAGTAAGTGTTTCTCCTCAAGATGCGTATAATCCCAGATATTCTGTTATGAATGTATCTTATGTTTTATATTGTATTTGCTGTACACGACGTATAAGTCAGTCACACATAATGTGCATTCAGCCACTGCTGCTAACCAGTGGAGTTTATTATTTAAAAAATGTAAAGAAAATAAAGGATAAAAAGAACATAGGTTTGATTGACAATAGATGTATGCACTTTTGGATGCTTCAAATTAAAAGTCAACATCCAACACCATTATACAGCATGGAAGATTAGGGATAAAATGTAAAATTATTTCAACTGTGTTTGACTGACTGAAATAAAGTCAAATACAAGGATGGCTCGAGGGGTGAGTAAATTATGAGGTTATTCTCATTTTTAAGTGTTTCTTTCTTTGATGAATCAAGTTCAAAAACATTTCTTAGATACACAGTCTTTGCAGTCATGTTTGAACAAAATAGTGTGGTGAATAAATTCACCATAGAACCTTAAATGGTAATGAATTTAGTAATTGTTTTACTTTTTTATTTAAAAATTAATTAAAAATGATTTACAAATCTGAGTTATACATTTTTCAAGGCTTATTCTGAAAACGTAGCCCTTTAAAAAAATTAAATAAAACAAAAGCCAAAAAATAAAATAGACAGGTAAATAACAGGGTGAGATTGTGGTAAAATCTGAAAATGTGGTAAAATGTGTTTTTTCTTTTTCTGGATTTTCTGGATTGCTTTTGGAAATACTGTTGGTTAGGTTTAGGGAAGTGTGTAGGTTCTGGTCAATTAGTGCTTTTGAAAACACTATTGGTGGGTGTTTGGGGTGATCAATTGATCGATCAATCGGTCAGTCAGTCAGTCAGTCAGTGAGTCAGTGAGTCAGTATGTTGACAGTGGCCTCTGGTGCATTTACGCGAGAAGAATATCATTCGTGCCTGCTCTTTTTGTGTAAATCCGCCAGAGGCTGCTGACTGTCTGAACGACTGACTGACTGATCGATTGACTCACCCTCTTCTTTCCCTAAACCCACCCAATAGTGTTGACCCACCCACCACTTCCTTAAACCCAACCGACAGTTTTAAAAAGCAATCCAGCAAAAGAAAAGCCCTCGCCTGATTTTTACCACATTTTCAGATTTTACCACATTCTCACCCTGTTATTTACTTGTTTATTTTATTTTTTGGATTCCGTTTTTGTCTTACCTGTATTCTGGAACTGTTCTTTACCGCACTCGAGCCCTGGTCAAATCCTCTCTGCAGCTCTAACACACCTACGTATATGGCGAGATAACTGGATACACTGCTAAAAGTGGGAAGGCCATGCATATGGAGGTAAGCGGTCAGCTGGTAAGCTTGAAAAGGAACGGCGTCACAAAGAACAAAATGCAGCCATACATACTTCTGGCTAAATAATTTGCAATTTCTGTATATAGGGCTACGTTTTCAGAGTGAGCCTATGTCGGAGGCGTTTCTAGTGCAGCGTCTATGGGACAGGACAGTAAATTTGATGTAATTTGAAATAATTTGTGATTATTTCAGTAAATAGGGTTAGTAAAAGAAATTATTTGTTGTACTTACCCTTTAACTGCACTCTAAGTTACCCAACTAAGACGACTTCCACTATTGAGAAACCCGGAAATGTGGAAAGGGTACATTCTACATTTTATTTGGGCTTGGACTCATACATGGCCACTGTACAGCAGGAATAATGTGTTGCCGTAAACATCAAAGTACTCTAGTCATAATCTGTAAAAGCAGCATGAGTGATGTGTGGATTACATCATCAGACTTGTCTGTGGTTTTAACACAAATGCAATCTGGTCTCGAAGACATCTGCTTGGCTGATAATGCATTCACAGAGTTCACCGTCACCCAGAGCAAGAAAATCTGGACGATTAATGCATTCACTGCTTTTTTATTCATCGCCAACATTACACAGAGAAATGGTGTGGAGTTATAAATAATACAGCAATTTGTGGTATTAGCGGGGTGTTCAATTCTACAGCATTTTGGTCCAAATACTACTATAATCCATCAGAAGCCTTGAGGTGCTGTTGCTTTACTGGAAATCAAAGCTGATATGTAAATGGCGAGTAAACACAAGCCTTGCTTTGATGCAGAACTGCTGAAATTTGGATGGCATACTGTACTGTGAGAACATTATGAAAACACCTACGCCAGACAGGAGGAGATGAAAGGTGTTGGCCGGTGATTCTTTGTTGTTGACTCATAAACATAAGCATAATGGGAAAGATCTTTCCGGTAAGAAATGCACTTTGAGAAACATGCAGTCATTTTAATTCCAGCTCTGCCATTTAGAACAATGTTTTTTTTTTTTTTTTTCAGTTTTGATATTTTTGGCGTGTCTTTGGAAATGTTTGTCTGCAATAAATCCAAAGCAATGTCAAAGCTCAGCGGGAGGGAGAGGTTTTTACGGTTTTTGAGAAGAGAGGTTTTTGAGAAGAGAGGTTTTTGCTCCGTTCTCTCTAAAGTTCCTGATTTAAAGGTTTACTATAATTACATGATTCAGACTATTAAAAAGTGCTCACATTGTCACAGAACTCATAATTGCAACCTGGAATTTTCTGAGACTTGTACCACTTGACTGCTGTATCGCCACACCATGGCAGATTAATTTAGGCATTAATATTGTGCCGGGAAATTGTATAATTTTGAAAGATGTGAACACCTGCGAGTTGAATGTCATGTTTCATTATCATCTTGAAGTTTTCATCTTGAAATTACAATAATTACAACATGGTTTTACAAAAAAAAGAGAGAGAAAAAAAAAGACTTGCTAACTTCCTAACTGAAACCGGCTATTTTAAATCATAATTCAAAAAGTAAGAATATATAACTCTAAGAATTATATGATATATAGGATTTTTAGATGTTTTAAAATAAGCTTCTCTTGCTCACCAAGGCTGCATTGATTTCTTCAAAAATTCTGTAAAATTGTGAAATGTTATTGCACTATAAAATAGATAGTAGATTATAATTAATTTATTAATTTATTCCAGTGATTTTAATGATGAATTTTCAGCTTCATTACTCCAGTCTTCAGAGTTACATGATCCTTCAGAAATCACTCTAATAATAATTATTACTATTATATTGTCATATTAGTAATAAAAGCAATAATGACTGGAGTAATTATTTAATTTAAAATGCATACAATAAAAAAGCAGTTATTTAAACTTTAATTTAAATTTAAATGTAATTTTAATAAAAATTTTCTAAAAAATCTACATTTGATAAATGCTGCCTTGATGAACAGAATCATTTCCTTGACGAGTATTGTACGAGTAGTGTATATTATTATTATTATTATTATTGTTGTTGTTATTATTATTTTAATATTTTTGCAGACATTACTGTTGGTTATGAACATCTACATCTGCATTCCAACTAAAAAAACTGTCAATTGGACATTTCTAAGAGATAAAAGATATTTATATTAATGAATATAAATAATATTGTTTCTATATTGTTTTTATATTTTGTTCTCCCAAAAATATAATTTGATGCAAAACATCCTTCTGTGATTTCATCGCATTTAATGCATTATATTACATTCATTTAAAGAGCCCCTATTATGCATTATAAAGGGTCGTATTTTGGTTTTGGGGTCTCCAACAACAGGCTGATATGCATGCAAGGTCAAAAAACACTGTCATTGTCTTATAATACGCGTTTATTTTTACTTAATTATCCCAGCGACTTCCATATGATTCGTTCAACGATTCATTTGTTCCCAAACCCCTCCTTAGCGCAATGCTAATCTGTGCTGATTGGTCTGATGACCCAGTCTGTTGTGATTTTTCGACTGCATGGCTTATCAACAAGTCGTCGGAGTGCTGAGCATATGTGTGAGCCCATTGCATTAAAGCAATGCAGTTTCACACCAGCATGTTGCTCTATTTTTAACCATAAGTAAAAACAGTGACACACATTCAAAATTAATCCACACAGGGGCAAAAGCTGAACTATTTTGAAACTTGACTACTGCAAGTGTGTAGGAACAGCTGATGGTGGCCATAGCAATGGCAAATGGCAGTCTAGATGCATTAAAATCCATAAACAAATCGTCAAGTGTTGCGTTTTCAACATGTCTTTAGATGCAATATGAGAATATAAAGAGTTATCCAGATACAGTACAAGTGGTTAGAAGTAACAAAACACAATTAAATAAATTATTTGCAAGCTAGAAAAAAAAACAAGGAGGCAATCTTAAGTTACTTACACTTGTGAAATGGAGGAAGGAACTGATCCATGAACTTTGTACTGTAAAGTTCCTGTCAACCTCTGACAAAGTCCCATAAATCAATAGTCTTTTCTGATCCTTCCTTTAACAAACGGCTGACGAATCTCCCATTGTAAACGTGTAGATTAATGAAACATTCGTCAGAAAAATGACGGGAACACTAACTTTCCCTCACACTTCAGAGCACAGTGTCTTCGCGACTTGATTTAGCCGAGATCTGCTACAGTGTTTGTCTTACTCTTTTTCTTTCTACAGTGTCTGTGGATGGGGTCGGGGGTTTCTCGTGTCTGTGTGCGCAACAGGTGGGCGGGGCTTGAATTACGTATCTACATCTCACCAACACAGATAAAGACTTGTTACAGTAGATTCATTTGAACTACTTTGAGTCGACTCTTTTATAAATGAATCAATAGTCTTAAACAATGTGCCCTTTCAGAATCAAGCTTTAACTGGATATTTCACTTAACCAGGAGCTGTGACATACTGCATGGAAGATCACTTTCAAAAACCCATAATAGTGGCTCTTTAACAATTTTAAAATCATTCATTTTCTGTAACAATTAATGCAAAAAAAAGCTTACTAATAATATTATTCAGCTCTAAAGATGATTTGCTCACATTTCTTTAAAAGACAGAACATACATACCTCCAGATATTAATATACAACGTTTGTTATTACCAGTTAATTTATTAAATATCTTTAATGGAAACTCAAACGCTTGACTTTAGGTCACAGAAGTGATAATGCTAGATATTAGTTTTAATTTCTTTCTTTTATAACAACTTGGACAGTGAGAGTGAAGGTAAAACCTTAATTTACACTGTGGTTTCTACAGATTTAGATTGATTGCGAAATTCTAAATTCTGCGTTTATAAAAAGCATACTTTGCTTAGGGAACACTTTCGAACAACCACTATGTGTTTGTGTGTATGTGTGTTTGTGATTATGTTCTTAGTAAGTGTGGCTTTTTGAAGCTCTATACCTTCTTTGACATGGAAATCTTTTCTGTTTATTTTTCTGTTAAGTCTATCAAGGTCGAGCCACCATGAGTTAAAACATTAAATCAGAGAGGAGCTGCTTTATAGTGGTAATTAAAGTTCTCATTTTAATTTAAAGCAGTTGCTTTTTAGGACCTTGACCTCTGCTCTGTATCTGAGGTTGAAAATTAACTTTAAACTGCTAAAATATGTATAAAACAACTAAAATATCAATAAAAGTCACACTTTTTAACATCAGCAGCTTTCAGAGCAAGGATCACTGTCTAAAATGCAGTTTTAAAGTGTAAATAAATGGTAAGCACCATTAACAGAATTTTGGAAAATGTTAATTAACTAATATTTTTCAAAGTGGTTACCTGATCTTACTGTTAACTAAATGCTTTGTTGTTTGTTGTTCACATTTACATATTTATCTAACTCACTCCCTGAAGTGTGGGTGGTAAACATTTGAAGTATTACAAATTTCTTTTCACTCTTTGTGGTATATTGTGCCTAAAAAGCACTGAAGTATTGCTCATTTAGTTCATTTAAATGAGCTATTGCAGTGACTCTCGAAAAGACGAAATATTTGTCAACAACATCTTTTTCCAAGACTGATTGGTGAGTGTTCAGCCTCCCCCTGCTGTTCTTCCACTTACACAGGCCGCTTGAGGTTAATGAATAAGAGCACAGACATTTTCCTGAGGGCAGCACACACTTCACTAATGGAACTAAACTACAACAAACTTCACAGCAGTGTAAGTTACAAGTAATGTTTCCTACTTTTCATTGATGATGATGGTTTAATATTATAATTGTTATGATGATGGTTCAATATAATAATAATAATAATAATAATAATAATAATAATAATAATAATAATAATAATAATAATAATAATAATATTACATAGCTCTAGCACAAGAAGTACCAAGGCAGTCATTTTAACCATTTTTAAATGTTGTAATTTAAAAAGCTTTGTTAAAATAACACCGATATAATTATAGTACAGTGACTTTCCTAAATTCCTGTACAGTATATTTCATTCTAAAATTATTTTATTTTTAAATATTTCTATCTTACAGACCATTCATAACAGTAAAACTGACCATGCATTTCAGCAAATAAAACTTTTACAGATAATAATTTGGTAGCAAAACCTTGACGTCCATTTGACACCCACACATTGCTTTCCTTTTAACAAACAAAATAATGACACACAAAAAATTGTAATATAACAACAGTTTTATTCATCTGAAAGCTCACTCACTATCCCTTGGCTCAGTCTCAGTGATTTATTAATGGCCACCGCAGTGGAATGAACCTCCGATTCATCTGAAAGCTTCAAGTCCATTTATTTATGCCTACAGTGCATGTAAACTACCTTGATATTAAAACAACATTAAATTGACATCTAATTGAATATGTAATGGGCGGCTCAGTGGTTTGCACTGTGACCTCACAGCAAGAAGGTCGCTGGTTTGAGTCCTGGCTGGGCCAGATTGCATTTCTGTGTGGAGTTTGCAGGTTCCCCCCGTGTTCATGTGGGTTTCCTCTGGGTGCTCCGGTTTCCCACACAGTCCAAAGACATGTGATACAGGTAAATAAATACACTAATTACAAAAATATATGCTAGAATAGCTGGCAGTTCATTCTGCTGCGGCGGCCCCTAATATGTCAGAGACTAAAAGGAAGAAAAATTAATGAATTAATGAATATGTATTTTACACGACATGTACACGACAAAATTGACATGTAACATTGGTGTAAAAAACATATCAAAAATCTTTTGAAGCATTTTTGACTCCAATTTTAGATGTCAATTTGATAATGTGTAATGCCAAAACATAAAAATGATGTTACAAAAATTCACTTTGGGGCAGTCTAATACGACTTTTCAGAATAATGGCTGCTATGGTCATTTTAGTAGTTATAGGATTCTAGTGCCAGTGTTAAAAAAGTATCGGTTTTCAATAGAGATGTCCCAAGCTGCTCTTAAGAGCCAAGATCAGAGCCAATCAGACATTTTTGTGACTCAATCCTTATTTTCCATTAGCTGTCAACCAAGTGACATGCAGTAGAAGATGAATGTCATAAAGCGAGAATCATCTCAGAATGGTTTCGTGAACATGACAGTGAGTTCACTATACTCAAATTGCCTCCACACTCACCAGAGCTCAATCCAATAGAGCACCTTTGGGATGTGGTGGAATGAATTGCCACAAAGGATTAAGGCAGTTCTGAAGGCAAAAGACGGTCCAACCTGGTACTAGTAAGGTGTACCTAATAAAGTGGCCGGTGAGTGTATACGTTATTGATTCTATTAAGTTGCATTTCAGACTTGACTAACAGACTGGCATCCTGACACTGCGAGCTTCATGCTTTCTATCCTTACATTCACTTTGTTGCAATTATTCTGTCTTTTGTCATTTCAAAATATTAAAGGTGTATATCAGTATTCAGTAGTCACATACTTATATGGAATACACAACGCATCATACGCAGTATTTAATGACTCGGATTGAATCGATGGCACAAAAAAAACCTGATCGGGACATCCCTAGTTTTCAGCATGAGCGAGCTTCTGCGGTCTTGATATAAGCTCCGACAGGCAGAGGATATTTGCAGGTAGCTGATTTGGATTGAATTTGAATTGCAGCATCTCAGGCGGCTCTGCAGTTTTGGAGCCGTGATGGTACACTCTCGATTTGCTCCAGCAATCTTTCATTAGGGTTTGGACATAAGTGAAGATGAATGTTAGCCCTCCTGTCCACATTTCATTTTGACTGCTGATGAATGGATGTTCACATGGCTTCAGAGAGAATAAATGCAAGCTGTTTATGTTTGAAGGCAAAGCACAACACGGCAGTATTTTAAAGAAGGGGTCTATTCAAATTTATAGCGCAAAATGTCATGAAAAAGCTGTCTGGTTCTTTTATTGGATCTTGCTTTGTGTGACTTTGATAAAGTCTAGACGTGAAGCAGCAGCAGCATTAGCGACGGCCCTTTGGAAGGAGCTGATGAGATGCCTTTAGTAATCACTCGAAATTGTTACTATCTGTCAGACGAAGCACAGGCACTGAGCTAATTATGCTGTTGCCTGTTAGCAGGTGAAGTTCCAGACTAAAGTTGTTGTGGTAGTCTACATAAGGAAAGACTGAATGAGGATTTGGAGCTTTAGTTCAACATTTGAGTCTGGCTGTATATGCATCCATTGTATGCATGTGTAGTTAAAAAAAGGTAGAAACAGCAAAAATTGTGACTATCCTGTAATATCTTTCAGGAATAGTAATATTTAGCTATTTTAAATACATATAATCAATGTTTATTATACTGTTATTTTTTATGTTTACATTATATATTTATTCTAGATTTATTTGTTGACGTTTTGGTCCATTGATATTCCTTTTACAATACTATTATATAACAATATATTATATTATATTATATTATATTATATTATATTATATTATATTATATTATATTATATTATATTATATTATATTATATTATTCATTCATTCATTTTCTTGTCTGCTAAGTCCCTTTATTAATCCGGGGTTGCCACAGCGGAATGAACCGCCAACTTATCCAGCAAGTTTTTACGCAGCGGATGCTCTTCCAGCCGCAACCCATCTCTGGGAAACATATTATATTACATTATGTTATATTATATTATATTATATTATATTATATTATATTATATTATATTATGTTATATTATATTATATTATATTATATTATATTATATTATATTATATTATATTATATTATATTATATTATATTATATTATATTATATTATGGCTTATAGCATGTAAGTAATGTTATGCAATATTTTTCTATTTATGTGCTAAATTCTCTTTACTTACCCGTGCTCATTTTAAAGCTGATCCATTGGTAAAATGTTATGCGAATGGTCAATGAAGTATTGTATTTCTGTATTCACTTACAATTCCAATTGGATTGATAGAAATTTAAAGTGAACAATAATTTAAAATCATTTATTTCCACCAGAAAGTAAAATCTCTTGCATTGCAACAAGCCTGAATCTTGTTCATCTTACATTTATAAACAGGACAACCAGTAATAATTATTGCAAGCACATTTTCATTCTGTCCACATGACAGTGTTAACATGAAACAGTACAGTATTTTACAGTATACTTAGTGTGATCTACAGCGGAGCTAATAGTATTTTGTCATTTGTATTTGATGGGTTGATGAAAATGGGTGAATTTTGTATCAAAATACTTTAGTGTCTCGTATTTTTGTATTTTTAAAATACTGCAAAATACTTTGTATGAAGTCTACATTGGTGCTTTTTCAGTTATTTGCTTAGGCTCCAGATCAGACTAGAAAACTTGAAGAATATCAATGAAGTTTATCAATGCTTGTAGTATGGATGGAAATTACATATAAAAAGTAACAGACAAATAGCAGGGGCAGATTCAAGGGCAAGTCAAAATAAGACAAACAACTTAAAAAAGTTCTACAGTGGTGATACCTACAATACTTCATTAGCTATTTCAAATGTCAGTTGCCGATCTGCTTTCACTCAAGTGATCGCTGTCATTTCAGTACATTCAGTGGTTTTGTTTTGACTGAAAATCTAAGAACACACCTGTGGTACAATCAACACAATCCCGAAGACAGCTGGAGTTCCCATGGATTTGTTGGAAGAGGGATATTTTGGAGGGCCTTAGTTTTGGCAGGATCTGCCTTCACCCCTTCTGTGGTCACATCATGGCCAGGAAACTTAATTCTGTCAAACAAAAGTGACTTTTCTGGATTTTTAAGAGTAAATCCTGCTTTATGAATACTTTAAAACCTTCTGGAGATATTGGAGATGCTGTCAAAAATCTAATGATTACACAGCAATTCAAACAGGACAATTTTTTTTTTTCCCCAGGGTATCATTAGAGAAAATGTTGTGTTTCACATGCGCTTTGTGATCATATTTCCGTCTTTCATCCTGCTAAGTCTCTATTTTACACAACCTCGGCAATAATTCCACAGCAAATGTTTTTTGACAAGCTCAATGATCTTCTGAGAAACTGAATCCCATCCGATTGCCATGCTTTTTCTGCTTGCTGTGTGTCATTCATTATGGATGTCGATGTGTTTCCCCCTCCTGGTAAAGAAATAAATGAACTAATTAAATCAAGCAACAAATTGCTTAAGACTGGCTTCTGTAGTATCAGCATTGGGTAAGATTACTCACCGATTTCTGGTCTGTTTCAAAATTTTTTAACATATCAATCTTTACAAATTTTAACATAGTTTTACTACAAATAAATAAAATAATAATAGTAATCAGTGAAATTCCTACGATACATTTACTCACCGGCCATTTCATTAGGTACACCTTACTAGTACTGGGATGGACCCCCTTTTGCCTTCATGACATAGATTCAACAAGGTACTGGAAATATTCCTTAGATTTGTCGGCTGCACATGAATATGTGAATCTTCCATTTCTATTGGATTGAGCTCTGGTGACTGTGGAGGCCATTTGAGTACAGTGAACTCATTGTCATGTGTAAGAAACCAGTCTGGTATGATTCATGGTTTATGAAATGTCACGTTATCCTGCTTGAAGTATCCATCAAAAGACTGTGGTCAGAAAGAGATGGACATGGTTAGCAACAATACTCAGATGGGCTGTGGTATTGATATAATGCTCAATTAGTACTAATGGGCCAAAAGTGTGCCAAGGAAATATCCACAATACCATTACACCACCACCAACCAGCCTGAACGGTTGCTACAAGGCAACTGTGTTGATCATGCCTGCGTGCCTAAATGCAGTGAGTTGCTGCCATGTGATTGGCTGATTAGAAATTTGAGTTAACAAGCAGTTGGACAGGTGTACCTAATAAAGTGTCCGGTGAGTGTATATGCAGAGTATGTAATAATTTCTGCAATACCAAAATGTATAAAACAGACCAAACAACTTCTGTAATAAACAGGAAGATGTTGGTCCTGTTTCAATCCAAAATGTAATCAAGGTGATGGGAACTGTAACTCAAACGTTATATAGAAAGTTAGTCCCATCTGAGTCGAGCTTATATCATCTTGACGACACTCAGCCAAAACCCCATTAATCAGCCTTTGAAATGTGGATGTAGGTAGCAGGTAGCACGCTGAACGCTGAACGCATAAAAGCCTAAAGGAGACATAAGAAATTGCAGGGCATTTATTGGTTGGAAATAACCAGGCTACAGATTGGAACACTTGTTAGAAACAGCGTTTATATATTATATTATCCACGACCATTGAAATAGTCTTGAAATATATTTCTCCAGACATTATAGACCTCAGTGTTTTCAACATTGTCTTATAAAATCCCTCTTATGTTCACATAGACAGCTGCAAACATAGATAGTGGACACATAATAGGCTCACTAGGTTTTGCGACAGACTTTTCATCAAATGTTATTTACCTGTAAATGGTTGCATCATTAACAGGGTCAGGGTTTCTGTATTTAGAGAGTTTTAATGGCTGTTTATGGGGTGGTGGATGTCATCATTAATGTTCCTGCTCTCGGTCTGTTGCGGGTGATTTAATTAGTGTGTCTATGGTGATTCTGGGCAGAGAGCTTGCATATTAATGCTCTCATCGACGGACACACACTGCTCTGGGAGGAAACATAATGGTGCAGGGGCTAAATGTGGCCATGCAGGGTTGATTGCTGATAATTTGTTTCCCTTCTATGAGGATGGCAGAAAGCGTAAGACAAAAATGCCTGGCCACGACATGACTGCTTGACAAACAAGATATACTTTGATGACTTCCTTTGCTTTCCATGTCCATGAATTTCTCAGCTATTATATGTTCTGTCTCGTCTAACTTATCAACATGTTCAGTGCGGTTTACATCATCTCCTTAGAAACCGAGCAGCCTGTGTAGCATTAAAGGATTGTGAAATTATAGGAGTCTGCATTCTGCTATGAGACCGTCAACACACGTTAGCTTGATAACAATAGGGCGCAAGCCATTAGTGTCTCTAAGGACTATATGTCAAATCACATTTCAAAGCACATGTACTTTATTACAGTGATGTTGAAGGGAATGATATCCATCAGCCGCACAATGGGATATAAATACATGATAAATCCCTTTGAAATCCTGTTGTTAGACCACAGAACTTTTAGCCATGATTTTGTGGCCTAGAAATAAGGCCTGTGTTAGACTTGATTGCATAATGGTGTTTGATGTTTGAATAGCTGGTTGTAGCAAAGGAGAGCTAATAAAGTTAAAGGATTGCTCTTTAAATGTTGAAAGTTGAGCATGAAATACCACCAATGAATTGTTCATGATGGTGTTCGAAATTTTAGAGGCATGGCAGGATGAAAGAAGGCCCAAAGTGCTCCTGTGGGAATACAAATGAACGAGAGGTAGAGCAATAGAGTGTCACAAGGTGCAGTCTTCTTTCTTCTTTCCTTTTTTCGTTTCCACGATTTTTGGTGCAAAAACTATGCTTCTATGCTTTCTTGAGAGTCCCGGAAGCAGGACCCTAGGCAGAATAACTAAAGGGCTTAGAGTGCCATCAGTCTAGTAGTTTAGATTTATTCATGCAATTTTATATATGCACTATTCACTAGGGGTGCAACGATACAGACTTCTCATGGTTCGGTTCATGTTCCGGTACGGTTCAGTATATGATATGTTCAATAAAAGCATTGTCAATAATAGAAAAATAAACTGTACAAGCAAAATACAATACAATAAGAATACAATATTGCAACAATACTAGTAAAATAAACAGTGCTTTTCAGGTTTTTCATGAACATTAACTGAAAACGTAATCAAACAGCTCTGCATACTGTATAAAATCTTAACTGTGTAAATTGAATAAAGGTTAAACATAATTGAGCTAACTATTTACTGAGCTAACTATTTAGCAGAGTGATTATCTAATCAGCCATTCACATGGGAACAGCTTAGTTCATTTAGGCATGCACTATAGACATGTTTAGATAATCTGCCAAAGTTCCACAGGTTTCTGTGAAAGTGGCATGGTTGTTGGTGCCATACAGTCTTGTTTGTGTATTTCCAACGCAATCTCACGGCAATTCGTAACTTTTTGATTTAGTGGCTACTTCGTATGAATTTGTAAGATCTAATTCGTACAATTTAGTACGATTTGCTCATCACCCAATGACGGTTAGCGTTAGGGGTGGGGTTGGGTGCCACGCCTCCTTTTTAAAATCGTACATTTTCGTACAACTGAACTTGTACGAATATGAATTAGCCACTACACTGACAAAACATAAAATACTTACGTTTCCTGGCTGGTATTTCAGAAACTGATGGAATTCTAGGGTTTTCATGCACAACCTTTGCTGTATTATAAAAATAGTTTAGCAGTGAGTGGTTATTTTATGAGCAAAATGCTTTGTTGTCGCTAGATAAGAATAGAAAGGTTCTCTTGCAATAACACTTCCAAAACGCTAGTAGTCAGTGAGGTTTTTATGTTCTACTGTGTCTTTGTCTGGGTTTTGAATTTGCCAGAAATGTGTGTGATGCTGCTATAGCAGTAGCTCAAACTTACACTTAATCAGTTAAGAAAAAAGAAAAAGAAAAAAATCTGAAAAATGTCTGATGAATTGTAATTTCTGCTGAGGAATTTGGATGATAATGTCAGAATTTGATTCATCTGGTCTTGTCTGAAGATTCCAGACTGCGGGTGGGGTAATGGTTTGGAGGATGTTTTCTTGGCGAACTCTGGCCCCTTTGGAACCAATTAATCATTTGAATACATGTCCACATGTCCACCCATTATGTGATGGTTTCTTCTAGGAGGGTAAAACACCATATCAAAAAGATCATCTGAAGATAAGATCATGTCAAAGTTTCTTGAATATGACAATGAGGTCACTAAACTCAAATGGCCTCCACCACCACCAGATCTCAATCCTGCAGAGCGCCTTTGGGATTTGGTAAAATAGGAAATCCAATCAACAAATCTGCAGCAACTGGACGTGAATCTAAGAAATGTTTCATCTACGTCTTGAATCTATAATGCCATAAAGAATTAAGGCACATTTTTGCACAAATTACACATTTATGCAATTTTGTCTTCAACAAAATTGATCTGATCTTTCATCTTGGACTCAAGTTCCCTTACATTGATTTTAATTAAAGTTTCAACTAGGTGCATTTCTTTTTTATGGGACTGATTTATTTATTTTGGATTGTTGAAGCCAAATGCCATTAGTTATTGATAATCCCCCTCGTCTCCTGTTTTACTTTTAACTTTTTATCATTATCAAGCAAGTTTCTTGTTATCTATTCTTCATTTGTAAAATATATTTAGAAACATACATATATAAATTTGTTTGTTCTGTTTTGTTATTATATGGATGTAATATATATATATATATATATATATATATATATATATATATATATATATATATATATATATATATATATATATATATTATTGGGTCTGAGATTTGTTGTTGTGTTTATTTTATCTGGTGTGGATTAGATATAGATGACTTAACAGCATTGCTAAAGGGTTGCTGAATTTATTGATATTTTGCATTACAAGATTAATTTGCTTGCAAATAATATTCAATAATTTGTGAATATAAAATCATGACTCTTAAAAAGTACATTACAAATGCCTTTCCAATATGCTTGTGCCATAGTATGTAAGAACAAAGGATATGGAAAATTAATGTTTTTACTATTTTTGATTTTTATCAAGGAGCGGTATGGTGGCTCAGTGGTTAGCACTGTTGCCTTACAAAAAGGGCCATCAAACCCCCTTGTTTCAGCAGGGTGTTTTCACACCTCTACTTTGGAAAAAGTCAGAAAAGTGGGCGTGTCCAGCTCTGTTTAGGGGGGAGTGTCGGAGGAAGAAAAGAGGCTTGGTGTGGGAGTGTCTATTTGGGCGCGCTGAATTTCAGAGTCAAAACACACAACCACAGCGGACAATGTGACTGTGTTTACATGGACATCTGTAGTCGAATTATTTGCCAAATTATTAAATGGTGGACTTTAACTGCAGTTTGGCTCTTTCATTCAGGGAATTCATTCATGTCCCTCCCGACAAACGTGATATTTGATTCGAGGATCTGCTCTAAGCGTGTATTTTTCATGCAATGTTTGATACCGCACGGCGAATGAGAGAAAAAAAAAACTCAGCATTTCCCGGAAACTTAGATGCACACGGCAGGTAGTGTCAGAAAGCCGCGTATGTTATTCCAGTCACAAAATCCAACCTGAGGTTATAGTTTGGTTGTAACTGTTAGTGCTAACTTGTGTACACTCGGTGCAATAGTTTGTTTGATACGAATAAAATACGAACTGAATAAACAAAAAGCACTGGTCGCTCACTTACCAAATCTGTAGAGACAGGACAATCACCAGCAATTAGAGCCGCGTCTTTATTTAGAGGAGACTACAAGCGAATCCGGATCTCAGCGTTTGCAGATGAGAACAGCTCTCAGGTAAACAATAATCCTCCTTAGACACATAAGTTATTGTTGTCGCGCGTCGCGTACACTGTTAATCCACACGTGACGCCAGCTGCGCTCTCACAGAGAGAAAATGAAAACAAAACTTAACTGCAGCAAACTATAAAAGCAACACTTCACGCTTGTTTTGCCAACACAACGTGGCGTCTCTGCCGTCTACACTCTGACAGTAATGAATATTAATGAAGTTGCACAATAGAGCGCGCTGATTGGTTTGAACCAAGCCTTACTCATGCATTAATGCATCACACTTTAAGACGTAATAAGACTCACTCTGGCACAGACGCCCAGTCTGCACGCTGAAATACAGGCTATTATGTCATGGCCGTGACGCAGCTTCAAAAATTCGTTTCAAACCGGAAGTAAAATTTGCATGAAGTAACGCAAAAACAATCAATTTACACTTTTTAGTGAAATATAGGTGTCCTAATAGTGTTTTTAGCAGTGTGGGACACATATACGACTGTCAACAGCTCAAAAAATGTGTTTTGGTGTTTCGTGACCCTTACAAAAGGTCGCTAGTACAAGTCCCCGGATGAGCCGGTTGGCATTTCTGTGTGGAGTTTGCATGTTCTCCATGTGTTTGTGTGGGTTTCCTTTAGCTGTTTTGGCTTCCCCCACAGTCCAAAGACATGGGCTATAGGTGAATTGATTTAACTAAATTGGCCATGTTGTATGTGTATGAATGAGTGTGTATGGGTGTTTCAAATGTAGGCACATTCTGAAAACAAAGCCCTATATACATATCTGGAGATCGTGAATTATGTATCAGTATTAGAAATACGTATGACTGCACTGTAAAAAATTCTGTAATTTTATGGTTTATTTCCGGCAGCTGGGGTACTGAAATTTTTTTTTTTAAATAACGGCCGTTAAATTACAGACATTTACCATAAAATAACAGAGGTTGAATTAAAGAAATGTACCAGAAATTTAAATTTAAGGAAACTTCTGTAATTTAATGTCTTTTATTTTACAGTAAATTTCTGTAATTTAATTGACGTTATTCAACGTTTTTTTTTTTTTCCAGCACCCCAGCGGCCAGAAATAAACCGTAAAATGACAGATTTTTTTACAGTGTGCATTTCGTCTTGAAATGAATGCTACGGGGTAGTACAATGCGGCTCCTTTTTGCGCTTACCAGCTAACCGCTTACCTCCGCATGGACGGGCTTTCCACCTGTTACCAGTTTGTTCAGTTAGCTCGTCATGTACGTCGGTGGACTTAAGACGCAGAGAGGAGTTGACCACAGGGATTGGTTTCGAGTCTGGTAAAGAACGGTTCCAAAAAGTGGGTAAGACAAAAACAGAATCCAAAAAATAAAATAAGTAAATAGCAGGGTGACAATGTGGTAAAATGCTAAAACATGGTAAATATCAGGCAAGGGCTTTTCTTTTTATTTTTAAAACTGTTGGTTGGGTTTAGGGAAGTGGGTGGGCGGGTTAATCTGTGTTTTTTAAAACACTATTGGTTGGGTTTAGGGAGGAATGTGCGTCAGTTGATCGGTCAGTCAGTCAGTAAACAGCAGCCTCTGGCCTCTGGTGACACAAGAACAACAGGCGCGAACGGCACTCGAGAGAAATTTGAGATTAAAAAAGCATACACCGCGGCCTCTGGTGGATTCCCGAAAACAAAAAACTGCAAAATATTGTAGCTCTTGGGACGCATTTGGCACTCTCCAAAAATGTATATAGCGGTACATTTTCGGAATGGCCTGGATTGGGTGTTTCCAAGGACTGGGTTGTGGCTGAAAGGGCATTCACTGCATAAAACATATGCCAGAATAGATGGTGCTGTGGGTACCTTTGAAATAGAGACTAAGCCAAAGGAAAAGGAATGAATAAATGAACAAATGTACATAAACATCATAGTATAGATTTCTACAAAGATGTATTTTGTGGCAGATTCATTAAAATAGGTACCCCATCTGGCTTGTTGCAGTACAAATGAAGCATCTGTTCTCTACTATGATTTCCGTCTATTTTGTTTATTCTTGCTGCAAATGTTACCTCCAAATCTTCATTTCTACATTTATTTTTTACCTCGTTTGTTGCTTATTTCCTCTTGTCTTCCCTCGGCTCAGTGGTCACATCTGTGTGTGGAGCAATTAATGAGTTAGTGTGTGACATTTGACGCAGGTGCTTGTCCTCATGCTAAATGTAATGAGCAGAAACCCTCTGTCAGAGACCGCCATCTGACCTCTCACCGACTGCACATACACCATTATTACAAACATGCAATGATTTTAACCATGCTTCCTCTCTGAATTTGCAAGGGAAATTATGTTATTATTGATATTAAGGTTTCTTTATAATGTAATATAAAGGTATTGAAGGTTACTGTATTTGTGATTTTCTCATTAAAATTCCATTACTCATGTCACTTACTGTTTTGTTTACCAGTTGCTGATATGTGTTAACCATGATCCTCTGCAAGATGGTAATGACGTCCTTTAAAGTGTAAAAACTTGTAGCCATTCCTCACCAAAGAGGAAATTATAGGTCAAATTGTAATTTGATAAGATATTGAAAGTTTGGAATCTATTTAATTCCAGTGTTTGTGTAGCATAATGAACATTAGGCTATTTATTTATAAATGTTGGCAATAGCCAAAAATTTATTGTATTGGTCAAAAAAGATTTTAATTTTATGCCTAAAACAAATGTGAACCATTTACTGGTGAATTTTAAACATTAGTCTCTGTGAAAAAGTTTGTTAGGTGTTAGTATCATTATGTTTTTACTGATTTAGCGTGCTCTAAAACACATTTAGAAGACTATCCAGTGCCAGCCCACAGGGTTGAGGGGCCCTAGGTGAGATTAAAACAAAATGGGCCAACTTGTGTAAAAACTGTGAGAAGAAAGCCCAAAAAATACAATTTTAATATTTAAGTGTACACATTTTAATATATTTAACCAATAATACATATGCAAAAATATTTACTCAGATTTAAACAAATACGTTTGCAAGCCAGAAAATAGTCATTTAAATGTTAAAGTACTGTATATAAGTATGACATATATCATGAATCAAATGCATTTTTTTTTTGTAAATGAATGACATACAAATATATGTATAATTAACTAGAAATGCAGGAGACATTTTAGCTTGTTTTTACACAGAGACTTACATGAACTTTGCATTAGATGTTGGGCAGTGGGTAAAATTAGATTTTAGATTTTTTTTTTTTAATTAGACCAAATAAGGGGGAAACCTCTGTTTTTTTCAGCAGAGTGATTTTTTATTCTCACACATCACACAAGTATTTCTGTGATCGTGGGCATCGTTACTTTTATTTAAACAAGTCTTACTACTGCACTACTAAATAATGTATTAAGCATTGCAGAACATACCTTTACTTTGAACTTGCTTTTCTTCCTCTGCTTCTCTTTTTTTTTTTTCCGGCTGATGTTTGGTTTGGACACCATTACATTTCCAATTAAAATTTAATTAAGATTGATGAAAAATAGCAATGACACTTGTGTTTTATTTCTCAAGACATTAAGACACTTTTCCAAGTTTTTATCCAACGTGAACAATTTGGAGAGATATGTGTGCAGGAATATGTTACGTCATTCTAGTTCACCCAATAGCTGAGGTGATGTTATGCAAAATAGAGTGTGGTGCTGCTGGGTATGTTTCTAATACTCTCTGCTTTTATTCAAATAGTTGTTGTGCATTTATTATCATTTTCCGCTATTTGTCATGCATGAATTATACAGAGTTATTCTTTTATTAAAAGATAAAGAAGTGTAGGTTATTTTTTTCTCACTGTTGTTGTGAATGGTATTGCATTTAATGGGGACTGTCCATTGCACAACGCGCATTGTTCATAATTTAAACATTTGTGCTCATTCTCGCACTTGAGTTCTCAGTAAATATAATGTAAATATAGCATTCGAGGAGCCCTCCAAGAAACATGGGGCCCTAGGTGACCACCTATGTTGCCTGTTGCATGGGCCGCTACTGAGAAGTCAGCATACAGGAAAATACGAGATTCAAAATGAAATCTTTTTATATTTGTCCGTTTTTATTTGTATCCATATTTATTTGGTGAATAATATCGCATAAGGGTACAGACAGTGTATATTTGATTGCCTTTAGGGTGAATGAAGTCTGCATTTGCAAAAATGTCATGTGAACCGCCACAGTGCACAGATACAGTCTACTTCAGGTCAGAGATATGACAGTAAAAAGTGGATCATATGCTTGAATCGGCACGGACCACAAAACATATCAGACCTATTTAAATTATGCAGAGAGCTGTACATTATTATAGAGTTGAGAAATGTCGATTCAGACTCAGTATTGCTATTATAGACTGTGGCTTTCATTATCTGATGCACTTGACCAAAAAAGATGTGACTGGCAGAGTTGTGTTGCAAACTAAATGCTATTGTTTTTTTTTTTTTTTAGCCATGTGACCTTTGCGGAGACCTGGTGGGCAAAAGAGTTAGACTAGGATTTCCATAGAAACACATCTGTTTCAAGCTATAATTATTTGGATCATATATCCATAGAACAAAACAGAGCTATGATCACAAACTAAATTGCGGGCACTTGGGATCCATATACTGCACTCGCAGCTGTTTTTCAGTCATTTAAACTGTCCCTGTCAGAGCTCCTATTTGGCAATGTTTACATCTATCTTTTGGATAGACCTCAGGGATTTAGTCATTGGTGATGGCATTACAGCACATAAGTGTCTGCTTTTATATTTGATGTCGGTTTGTTTTGCTTACCTTAATATTTGCTGGTAGTTAAAGTCTATTCATTCACTTCTGCTATACTTTGACTTTGCATTTCAATGTACACTTTAATTGCACTTAACCTGCAAGTTAGAATAGAAGCTGTGTAAAAAGCGTGCTTACAGGTATGATAGGTGCCATCATTTTTTTATAGGTCAATGATGCTACTGTTTGCATAAATCCATAAATGATATTCACTGTCTAAAATGCTGGGTTCCACACAATTGACTTGTATTGGGCCAACATGAAGGAATTAAGTTAGCCTATTAGTTTTTACAAATTTTAACTTGATTAAAAATTAAACAATTAAGTTAAAATCAAATCAAATATGCGTTGTTTCAGCTCATTTTAACTAAGTAGTTTGAACATACAGCAAATCTCTTTTTTAAGTGTTGCACAACAATTATGTCTATGGTATGTCCCAGCCTTTTCTTGTTTCAGTTGGAACACATTCCAAAGGACCATATCACAATGTGCACTTAAGTCATAGTCATATTGCCGGATTTGCAAAATTGAGTTGAGATTATTGTTGACCCCGAGCCATACATTCAGAGGATGTGAGATTTTTTAATATAGCCAACCGGAAGGTTCATCTTCTGCCTGTGTTTTAGGGGCCTGACAGTCTGAACATGTCAAGAGAGTTTAAGCATTCAGGCACAAAGAATTGTGTCATTAATAATTTTATTATTATTATTATTTATACAGTGAAGATGTTGTAGTGTCATTTTAAGTTTGATTATTCAATTTCTGTACCTGAATACTGTTAAACAGAAAACCATAAAGCATTCTTGCTTGTAATTTATTTATTTATTTATTATTTGATGCATTATTCCCTTTCCTGTGGCAAACAATCTGAATTTATGAATTCTTTCCAAATATATATATATATATATATATATATATATATATATATATATATATATATATATATATATATATATATATATCAGAAAAACAAAATAGCACAATGTCAGATTTTTCCAATATTGTTCTAACCCCGGTGAATCACTTAAGACAGCGTGACTTATTATTAGTAACATATAATAAGGGACATTAGTCATTCAATTTTTAATGAGAAAACAGCAAATACAGTAACTCACTACAATAGTCCATTATTCGACATCATGAAATAAAACAGAAATCAGGTATGATTTTGAATAATGATATTTATTAAGCATTTATTGACCTTATTTTTTACGTACGAGCGGATGCAGCCATTGAAATCTTTTTGGCTCGAGATTCATTCACTTCCATTGATTTAAAGGCATATAAACAGTTGTTATGCTGCTTCATGTTGCAAACTGATATGTTCTAGTATATTAAACACACTGAACTTAAACTCTGAAAACTGAACTGACACTGCTTCAATTTACTATAATATTCTATGTGAAGCTGCTTTGACACAATCTACATTGTAAAAGCGCTAAAGAAATAAAGGTGAATTGAACTGAACTGAATGTTCTGATTATATCACTTATATAATTTATATAATATACTCTTGTTTTTTTTATTTATATAACATAAAATTAATACAATATACAATTTTTAGGTATAGTCATGAACACAGTTGTTTGTAGAGAGAGTAATTTGACCATTTTCTGCAGTTTATCATTCAATGAATTGGAAGTTTTTAATCACATTAACTATAGTACACTTCTGCTTTGCAGATTAAGGTCAATAGCATAGGTTGAAAATGGTGCCCTGTTTAGCAGGTAGTGTTAATCATGCTTTATATCCATGCAGTAATAACAGTTTATCATTGATTCATAACTGACCAGGGTGAATGGAGGCAAAAAGTGTCACAGAAGCCACTGGTGAAAGTGAAGAAAAAAAATGCACCAAAATAACAATAAAGAAAAATAAACTATACAATATTTACAACGTATCTACAGGCTTGTTCAGCTAAATCAAGGCTATGACCTGAACAAAATCTGTTAGCAATACTCTGCCACAACACCACACAACCTGCTCCTACAACTACCCACCGAGAGTAAAGGTTTGGGGCCATTTTATATTATTGGCCCCGCCCATGGGTTCAACCATTTTATGGGTTGTAGGTTAACATGGAGACAAAAAAAATACACAAAAAGACATTAAACAAAAGTATAAATCAATGCAAGTAAATGCATGCGCATAAAAAACTCAAAATACAACACAACAAATAACCAAATATAAACAACAAAACAGAGATTATTAATCACTGACCAGGGGTCGTGACCCTGATGATGTCATCCAAAATGGTTGCTCTGCAGTGAAGGCGGGAAAAAACTGTATAAATGTCTTTGTTTGACCTGTAAACAGGTTTGGTGCTGAGAAATGGAAACTGGTAAGTGTATGCAATCTTTCTATGTTTGGTTAATAAATAATGTTTAAAAGAAAATGTGTCTGTAGTTATTTCAGTGTGAATGGGAAGATGATATGAGCTATTGTTTGACATGAAATGGAGATTTTTACATAAACAAAATGCTAACTTTGACAATAAAACAACCTATACACATTACAAAAACATGCACAATACAGATAACACAACAAAGGTCCATGTTTAAAATTATGTTTTTAATGTATGAGTACAATGTGATGTATGTTTGTCAGTCACAGTGTCTTTGGTTTTACACTGACAATAATGCATTGTAAAGAAGTTCTTAATCAATGGTGAATACCTTTACAAACCCTTAACAAAGGGAACTTTGTATGTAAAGTATTACTGCAGTTGTGTATGAGAGAGTGAAGGTGTGTGGATGATTATCCTCCACCTTAATGATGTTAGCAGGGAGAGATCTATATATATTATTTGGAAGAGCAGTCTAACATTCAGAATGTGTGTCCATCTCCAAACACTAAGCTCATTAACTTTATTGCACCTCATCATAGCATAGCAACAATATCTGTCTAATTTGTATCATTGCTGTAAATTGAAAGCAATTATAAACTGTAAATGTAATTTTCCAGCAGCGGAATAGGACATTGGATGATGAACTGTGACTTACGCGAGTAATGAAATATTCATGGTACATTGCTGTTATTTCCCATATCGTGCTCATAGTCGACAGCTGAGTGTTTTAGGGCTTTATAATTAATCAAACATTCCCAATAAAAGTTTTAAACAGGTACAAAGTATTGCTCTTGTGCCTGATAAATGCTTAATGTTTTAAGAGTGTGTATACTCTATTTAGAAGTATGGTCTTGGTTTAAAATCAAAGCAGACTGTGCAGTCGAGTCAAAACACGAAAAAATAAGGACAAAATGGTTAAAGTCTAGTTCAAAGTCAGTTGAGGATGTTTTAAAAGATGTAAGATGTTTTCATTTGTGCATTGCAAGTGAATGGTGACTGCAGCTGAATATTTCAAAAATGATTCTCAAAACAACATTTCCAATGAATGCAACTTTCTCAAGGCCTGAAAAGTATGATTTTTTTTAAGCTGCATTGAGACTGCATCTGTTCCACTTATATTATATCATTTCATTTACTAATTAAATTTAATAGTACATTTAAATTCACCATGTGTTTATACAGTTACAGTGCCCAGCTCCCCTCAAAGAGCTCTCTTTTAAATTCATATTTGTATATAGGAAGCTTTACAAATATATATATATATATATATATATATATATATATATATATATATATATATATATTATTTGTGCATAAGTTAAGTTTGTGCATTAGTTAAGTCAGTACTGAAGCCAAATATGGAAATAATCTAACAAAAAAATATGATAACAGTCCAAAAAAATGTGTACACCAACATTTATGTTAGGGGAAAAATAAATTCAAATGTAAAAAATAGGAAAAAATCAAGAGAAACAAAATATATCTGTTTAATAAATCTGTTTTGTTCAAATGCATATTGTTAAGTGTGACGATAAATCATAGAAATATTGGTGTCTGTGATGCAGCAAGTTCAGAGACTATCGTGTACAGCATGGTTTTAAATTAAACTAACTCTAATGTGTTATATGACTAAAAAGTGGTCATAAACAAATAGTTTCTCAATTCAAATGAGTAGCAGCTTAGACTTGGAAACAGTATTTTATATGTCACAACAAGCAGATAGAAGTGTCTTTAATGCAGGGGTGGGCAAACAGTTCTGGAGAGTTTAGCTGCAACACTAATTAAACACACCTGAACATGCTAATCAGTGTCTTTAAGATTACTAGAAGTCTAAAAGCAGGTGTGTGTGATTAGAGTTGGAGCTAAACTGTGCAGGACACCAACCCTCTAGGACCAAGTTTGCTCACCCCTGCATTAAGGCAAGTCATTTTACTCTGCGACCACCTTTGAAACGCCTATGTTCTGGCATTCTGTCTGAATGGGAAAACATCAAAATCTCCAAAACTGTTTGCCAAGCTTACGATTACCTTACATATCTGGAACCATGTTTCTCAGTGATGGGTTGCAGCTGGAAGAGCATCTGCTGCGTAAAACATATGCTGCATAAGATGGTGGTTTATTCCACTGTGGTGACCCCAGATTAATAAAGTGACTAAGCTAAAACGAGAATGAATGAATGAATGAATGAATGAATGAATGAATTTGGACCATCAATAAACTTAAACAACAAATGTCTCATAGGTTTCATTTTTAAACATTTAAATCAAACAAAATCTGCATTTTTTTTCAGGTTGCCTGAGCTAAAGGGCATGCGCATTCGAAAGGAATGAGATCACGACACCATCCTTATTTATGGCCATTCTACACATTTGCTGTGTCTCAGTTCACATACTTATACTATGCCCTAAAAGTACAGTATGTACATTTTTTATTTTTTTAAACAATTTTACTGAAGCCTTTCAACGGTTGGTCTCACTTGTCAGCCGTGTTTGTGGTTTGTTTCCACTTTTTACCTGAGCTTGCAGTTTTAAAACAAATTCACATCCAATGTGCAATGTAGTGTGGACAATATTATCAGTATTGACGCTTCTACACTTTGAATTTCAATCGGAAATAGTAAACCATCCGGGAACCTTTGGCATACTCTTTTCAACACTACGGTTTGCAACATACTAATTCTATTTTTAAGTACTATTTAGAAAGGATAGCTTGCGAATTGCGATGCAACAACAATCATCCTCTGGATAATGATTGTCTGATTGCAGCTTGGAACAAGTAATTCGCAACTTGGTCTTGATGGCGAATCTCCTCCAGAAATGAAAGTTATTCAAAGTTTACTAGTTTGTTGGCATTTGAGTAGTTATTGCTGCCATGTGATGTACGTATGACAGGACAGACTGTATTGCACCTTGCGTTGTCGTGAATTCGGACTTCTTATCAATTAGAAATGATCCGACCGGAGGTTTTGAATATCAGAAAATAGACTTTATTCTCCATAATAAAGCCGAGAAAGAGCAGAGCAGACCTCATAGCATTCTCCTCCTGCTCCTTCTAAAGTCTCTACTGCTCCTTCAAAAGTCTCTGTGTTTTTTACAATATTTATACAGGTTATTTTGACACACCCCTAGGAGTCTCATTTTAACTTTTAACCATTTTAGGATAGGTTTTTACTCTAGGTGGCCCTGTTATTCTTGGCTCTCAGCCCACTAGCTCATGTCAACAGAGATGTTACAGGTCTGTGTCAGCAACTGTTTTGACACCAAAGTTCTCTCTCCATAGATGCAACTTTTGCAAACGGACTAAGTTTTTACATACATTGTCATGATAGCATAATCACTTGATAATATGTTACTCACTCTAAGCTTCATACAATTATTTAACATATATAATCAGTGCTTTACATATTCAGTTATACACAACCAGTCATTCAGTCATTCTTCTGCTAGTGTTGCTCCTGTGCAGACATACTCATCTTACACAGACACATCACTGTATTTTTAACACAGGCTGGCATGTTTGCTGCAAACACTACATACATTTTGAGAAGAGAAAATTAACTGCTTTACACTTAGAAAATACTTCACACAGAGAGAATAAAATCTTCTTCAGCGTTCGTTTCATACAGATTACAAAACCAGAAAACTTTTGTTTTCAAGTGTAGTGTACATTTAAAAGCACAGATTTCAAGCTTTATTTGGACATATTTCTTATGCCTTTGAAACAAGTATTCACTGAGATTCCAGTGTATTTGTTGACCAGCAAACTGTCGTAAAATTACACGTCTGGTCTTAGCTTCTCCCCTGGAGAAACCTCAGTCTACAATGATTAATTATTTGCTTCTGTACTTCTAGGCAGGTCTTCATTCACCATATTGACCGTTACACTTTCTCCATTCAAAACTATTTGAGTGACATGTCTTGTGTGTTCTAGTCTTTGGTTACAGTTTTCATTTAAGCTTGACGGATTTAAAGCACAGTTAAATATGAGCTATGACTGAAACCTTAAGCTATAATTACCACAATGCATGTTTGTTTTGAGAATAGCTATTAAAAAGTAAAAATTAGCAGTGTATTTGAATTTTTATTTATTTATTGACATTGACATGTTAATTAAAAGTGACAGTAAAAACATCTACAGTGCAATGTTATTATATATGTCATCACATAAATGCTTTTCCTACAAAACACAATTTTGAAAGTTCATATTTCTAAACATCATGCAGCACATCTGTTTTCAACACTGACTTTAACAAGAAATATGACATAAAAAGTGAAGTGTCTAAAGAAAGGGGAAGTAAAAATGAAAATTCATATAAATGACATTTGAATACACTAAGAGCGTTTGGGCAGTCTCATTTTAGAGATGATGTGACCATCCATCTGCATGTGAGATTATTTGAATAGATTAACCATGATAAGCTGTAATATGTGTGCATCAAATTTGATCTAGTACTATCTCTAGACAGCATGTAAGATATCAAGGCAAGTGACAGTGTTAATTCCTGCACAGATGGTGATTTTCATTTAATGCACACTCAGTGAAGAAGGCATTTAGGAAATGAGAGGAGAGATTGAAAATGTCATGCTCATATTTAAGAGTAAGCACACCTGAGGGGCTTTTGCCCACTCTAGCACGGACGGATAGAAGTGACCAAAGGTTGGCTAAGGCAAAGATGCTGATGGAAAGGGGAATGTTTTTGACGTATATTCCTCAGATTACAAATTAATACAATACAATACAATATAACATAATATAACACCTATTTTTCAACCTTTTTTTATTTACTTTCTCTGAAATAATCTTCCATAATCTAAAAAAATAGATTTTAAATTGCTTTTATTATTTTATATGTAGTTTACACAGTGCATGTTTAAAGTACAATTTATTATTATGAAAATTAAAAATGTTTGTTGAGGACACCTGAGAAAATGTGCAAAATTGTTTTAAAGCATATAAAAAACTCAAAACCTTCCTGACATTCTGGACGTAGAATTAAAAAAAAAGTTTTGATATAAAATTAAAAACCATTTTAGAAATTGTTTGTAATTATTACATTATATAAATTGCATATTAAAATATTATTTAATTTAATACATTGTAGATTGTGTCAAAGCAGCTTAATATAGAAAAAAAAGCTCTAATAAATTGCAATTCTATTGTGTATTTTGTCTTTTATACTCTAAAATATTGAGAAATTACAAATATTTTCTTTACATCTGAAATATTTTCATTATTTTATATTTAGCATTTTCTTCACTGTCAACACTTTATGCTTTGCTATAATAAGAAGTTAATCATTAATCGTTTGTTGTTTTTATGAAGAATGAACCCTTCCTTCTCTTTGTCTCCAGAAAATGCTTTCCTTATGGAGGGTTGTCAGACCAGGCTTTCACTCATATTGAAATGAGGATTTCAGTTGCTAATTATTATTGTATTATTACTGTATTATATAATTATTGTATTATATAAATTGCATATTAAAATAGTATTTTATTTAATGTATATTATTACCCAAACGTTTCAATAAATTTCATCTTTATTTCTATACCGCTTTTACAATGCAGATTGTGTCAATCTAGCTCAACACAGAAACAGAATAAGTTCTATAAACTGCAATTCTATTGCTTATTTAGTCTTTTATACTCTAAAATATTGAGAAATTAGAAATATTTTCTTTGCAACTGAAATATTTTTATCCTTTTATATATATTTTTTATTATTTTTTATTATAGATTTTTTTACAAATTACATTTTCGTTAAAAATCAGTTTTAGGCATCCCACTCTTTCATGGACACCAAATTCAAGGACTTTTAAGGAATTTTTAAATCACTAATATTGTCAACCCAGCACCTTCGTAATTCACAACCCCAGCATGTAGCGCCATAAAAGTCGTTCCTGTACTTTTCACTTTACACTTGATATTTACATTAAAATAATGATTAATGTTATGTTTGTTTATTAACATAATTATTAGATTTTGAATGTCATTTTTTAAAAATGTTGACTGTTTTAAACAACAGTCAGTTGTCAGTTTAAGTCATTTTTTTAAACAACAGTTTAAGTCATGTTTAAAGAATGTTAATACAATTAGTTGAACTCAATACAGGCAATATTTAAATGTGGTTTCTGAAGTATTGATTAAATAATTTTTTTTCATTGTTCATGTATAAATTTGAAATTTTTTTATTAAAAACTTCTTAGTTTTTTTGTTCAGGCTTGAAAGCAGAACAGTACAATTGGCAAAATAACATCATAAACTTTAAACTCAAGCACTTTCAAGGACCAATGTTTGTTTTTAAGTATTTTCCAGGCCTTGAATTCATATGTCTGAAAATCAAGCAGTTTCAAGAAGCGTTGGAACCCTGCAGTTTCATGCTTTCATTTAGCAATTTTTCTTCAGCTTAGTCCCTTTATTTATCATGTGTCACCACAGCGGAATGAACTGCCAACTTATTAAGCATATGTTATACACAGTGGATGCCCTTCCAGCTGGAAACATCTACTCTCACATACATCACGGCCAATTCAGCGTATTCAATTTATCTATAGCGCATGTCTTTGGACTGTGGGGAAAATGGGAGCACTCAGAGAAAACCCAAATGAACACAGGAGAACATGCAAACTTCACACAGAAATGCCAAATGACCTACAGTAGCTGGGACTTGAACCAGTGACCCTCTTGCTGTGAGGCGATAGTGCTAACCACTGAGCCATCATGCCGTGTCAGTAACTTTCATTACTATAAACAAAATCTATTTTTCTTGAGAACAGTTTCAGGTTGAGATCTAATGCATTACCTTCACTGTCAACACTATATGCTATGCTATAATAAGAAGTTAATCATACTTGACTCTTTGTATTTTTGTCAGTTTGTTGTTTTTGTGAAGAATGAACCCTTCCTTCTTCTCTTTGTCTCCAGAAAATGCTTTCCTAATGGAAGGTTGTCAGACCAGGCTTTCACTCATATTGAAATGAGGATTTCCGTTCCTTTGCTCCAACTTTCCACTTCATCTTGCAGAAGTGACGAGTGCTGTTCAGCTAGACTTTAATAGCCGAAAAGAAAATGAATGAATTAATGAATATCTCCCTAGATGCTAATGGTCTAATCTAATTTAATGATTTATGCTAAGCTAAACTTAAAGTGCTTCCATCAGGCCTGTATCAGCTGCATGGATTCAAAAACGGTAAAACTCAACTCTTTAACTCTTGTAAAATGAGCCAAAATTTCCAAACATCTGAGTTTTTCTTTAACCTCCTAGGGCTTAGTACCGGTGAACAGCACATTTTAGCTCTTATGTCTTATGTTTTATATTTTGTTATAGACACACAGTGTCATTCTGCAACTGTTTTGCAGCATATGAAATGTCACACACACTATTTTAACTGTCCAAAATGTGCAAAAAACATTTGTATTTACTGATAGTCAAAACATTTTCAAAAATGTGTGTATGTGCTATTAATGCATTAAAAACAGTCAGGAAAAAACTGCTGTGTTCAAGGCAGAAATAAAGAGATTTTCATTCTATTACACAAAAGTGACTTTATTGTGTTTTATGGAAATTCAGATCACAAACATGGACATAATTTTTCTCTAAAAGTACATAATATTAAAAGATGATACTTAGGTTTTATACTAATTAGGTTCCAATGAGCCCAAATAGCAAAAAGAAATAAAAAATGCATGTAAAAAAAATGTGCTCCAAAAGCAGTGACGCAATGCACATTTAGCACATATGAGGATTCAAAACTTGCAGTTTCTCACTTCCACCATTAGCAATCAGTATTTTTTTTTAATGACAATACCACATACTTTAGCTTCTTATCAGAACTTCTGTCCAATCAAAGGCTGTTTAGCATCTGAAGCTTCGTGCTTGCTACAAGATACCATTGATACAATTAAAACAAGGAATCAAGACTGGCAGAGCTGTCAAACAAACAAACACTATAGACCGTTTCAATATGCCTATATCATTGTTCCATGAACAGTTTCTGCTTGCCGTCAAACTATTTTAGAACTGAAACAAGATGTTAACACAGCTGTCATTAAAAATGTATCAATATGTGGAGCTTTCTGGGTTCTTAGAAGTTAAAATCCAAAACAGAGAATACATTAGGACTACTGTTTTTGTTTACATTCCTCAAAATGGTGTGGGAGGAGTTTTTTGATTTTACCTGCCCTATCTTCATGTTTCAGTTGAAATTCCAATGCATATTTCAAAGTATTTTAGGGCACTTTTTAAGTGGCTTACACATTGGATATATATTGTAGATAACAACAACAACAGAGTGAAAGAGTTCTGTGGCTGTATTATGAAACACTTCAACATGGCTGATGTCATCTTTCTTTCTTTCTTTCTCTGCAGTTAAACCGACAGTCATTGATGTCGACATCTACGTAAATAGCATTGGACCAGTGTCATCTATAAATATGGTGAGTGGAGGCATTTCAATTAAGCGCTGCTATTTTGGTTGTTATGGATATCTTTGTTGGATTGTTTTATAGGACAATATAAAAAATAATAATTCTGAGCCTATACATGTTTTTTACATATTATTTTAAAATATAAATATTTTTATTATTTTACATTAAACATTATGAAATAAATACTTTATTTGCATATAATGAAAAAAGTAACACTAAAACTATTACTATATTATGTGCATGTGATAAAACCCTATAATACTAAAGTTGCATTCACAGTTGTTCACACAGTCTTGTTTTAGTATTCATTTATATGATATTGACATCATTGATGATTTTTTTTTTATTTAAATATTTTTTTGTTTTCGGTTTTAAAATATGTTGTTACTGCTTGGCTTTTTTCCCAATTTGGGTTTCCCTCATTTTTGAAGTTTGCATCTTTTATTCTGTGATTATCCTGTTAAACTTGAATTAAAATGAGACTTGAGACAGTCTGTATTAGAACCAATAGAAAAATACAGATTATGTAGTGTACTGAAACTTCAATTAGAATCGAAAATTTGAAACAACCTGCATGCACATTGTTACGTTCCTACAAAGGTCCTGGGTCAAAAAATAGAAACAAACAAGTGAAGAAAGAGGGGAGAGTATTTTAAGTTAACTGTCTTCAGGCCCAGAATTACCAGACAACACATTCTTGATCAAAAAGTTGATCACCATCAGGCAATCATTTTTTACTTGCATTTAAATGATTAAAAAAAAAAACTTAATAATTATAACAATAATAATAATAATATAAAGAATAGTTTTTAAAGAACATAATGCAAAAACAAAAAATATTACAACAGGATATGGAAGTACAAAAATAACAAACAAAAAAGATCCAAAAACTAATTTAAATGCAAACTAACTTTAACAAAAGAAAAATTCCCAAAAGAAAAATACAAAGTAATTCCCTTTCTTCCTGCCTATGCACCAAATCAGAAGAAAAAGGTTTAAATTAACAAAGGACACTCTACATCTTACTTATACTGTAAAAAAACAAATCATTCACGTTATTAATAAAGGTAGTGCATGAGTCACAGGCCAATGTGTCTGGGACTGGCACAGATCAACTGAGATGTGTAGAATTTTTACCAAAGTACTGTATTTGTCAAATTTTTCAGGCAGTTGTTCTTTCTTATCTAGATTATTCTCCAGTGATATGGTCGAATGCATCAAGTTAAGACTTAGATAAGTTGCAGTTAGTCTGGAATAGAGCTGCACGACTAATTGTACACTGCAATAAAAGAGTTCATATTATGAAAATGCATGAAACTTTAGGTTTGTAATTGGTGAAGGATGGGGAAATTGTTTCTCTGCTATGTTTCATAAGAAATATTTCTGTGTCAAGAGTTCCAAGTGTATTGTACTGTCAACTTTTGTGTAGTAATGCTAGTCATCATTTTAACACCAGGCATGCATTAAAAGGACATTTTTTGCTTCCCATTTCAAAAACTAATGCAAAGCAGCAGACTGTAATGTATAGAGGAATGAAAACATGGAATGAATTGCGATCAGACATTACATGCTTTGTAACATCCTTAAGTAAAATGAAGTTTAAAAAATCGTTTAAGAAATATTTAATGGAACAATATTATGTAGATCGTTGATCTGGATGCTATGTATGAATTTTGTATTTTAACATTTTTTTTGGTCTTTGTTGTTATGTATTCAAGTAATTTCTGTTATGTTCAATGGACCCCAGGAAGAATAGCCACTACCTTGTTTTCAGTTGAAATTTTGCTCCTTAAATGTCTTTTCTCCATTTTTTAGCTATTCTTTCTTTCTCTTTTTTTCTTTCTTTCTTTCTTTCTTTCTTTCTTTCTTTCTTTCTTTCTTTCTCCTTTCTTTCTTTCTTTCTTTCTTTCTTTCTTTCTTTCTTTCTTTCTCCTTTCTTTCTTTCTCTTTCTTTCTTTCTCTTTCTTTCTTTCTTTCTTTCTTTCTTTCTTTCTTTCTTTCTTTCTTTCTTTCTTTCTTTCTTTCTTTCTTTACGTTTTAGTATAATGATTATTATATGGATTCATTAATTTATTTTATGAAATTATTATTCTTTTAAAATGATAAACATTTATTCTAAGTGACTTGACTTTTGAAGAATATCCACTTTCCATGAAACAGCATACGTAATAAGCATTAATTTTATTCTGAATTATTCCTGTAATGTCTTTTTTTTTTTTTTTGGTCCATTTCTCAACCACTCTCACTTTCCCTCTGTCACACCTTTAACAGTCCCATAGGTGACACGTTGCTGTAGGTTTGAGTTGAAAGCAGGGCCACTAGTGAACCACTGCTACAGCTTTATCTCCCCCGAGGCACAGAAAAGCTTCAGGGGAAAGAACGAAAAAAAGTAGGAAAAGTAAGAGAATATAAAGACTTGAACTTAAACTGTGACACATTGTAGAAAGCAGCTGAGGAAAGGAATCTCTCTCTTTTTTAGCTTCTGATATAATAGTTCTTCATAAAAATTCATTGACTCTTATAAAAAATTAAATAAAGCAGCTTCTTATTCTTTCTCTCCGATGGATATCATATATAAATGCGAACAACGGGTGACAGATCTCTTCAAATTGATGTTAAATTCCTCTGAAGCTCAATACTGTCTTTGGCTCCCCGATACATGAGATTCATCCTTGAAAATTCGAGTGTGTTTTCACTTCCAATTATTACGGTCCGGAGCTCAAAGAGCGAGAGGGAACGGCTGGATAATGAGAAGCGCCCAAAACAACCACCTGAAGAAGCAGCAACAACAATCGATCGCTCTGTCACTTAACAGCATTTTAAGGGCTGTTTTAAAGTCTTAAGGGAGATATTTCTTAGAATTCAGTGCAGACACAAATATTAAAGGGTGTTAAAAGATTTCAAGGTCCAAATATCAAGTTCAAGGAAAGACGCTGCCAGTGAATATCGAATAATACAATGGAATAATTAATAAGTTTTCCAGTTTTCTAAAGTTTTCTAAATTATTTTGTTAAAATCTGAATGAAATCCAAATGTATCTTTGGTGTTATATGTATGTACTTTTGCTCTTAGCGGATAATTAACTGTATGAACCGTATTTGGCATGCTGTCCCGGGGAAGGGCTCTGAGCTCGGAAAGATTCTTGAGCCTGGGGCTCTTCCCTTAAAGGAGAGAGAGGGGTCAGAGCTCAGGCCTGGTTGTGCAAAACCCCCCTATTCTCTTCAGCTGAAGGCAGAAGGGGAAGTGGATTCAGGGTGGTGAAGGGATGCTGAGAAATAAAGAGATGTCTGAGCTATGGTGATTTCAACAAAGGCTCATTCTAAAATCGCAGCCCTATACGTTTCTGGAGATAGCAAATTATGTAGCCAGAAGGACATATGGCTGCATTTCGTTTTTAAAATGAATGTTACGGGGCGGTATGACTTTTTTTTTTTTTTTTTTGTGCTTACCATCTGAGCGCTTACGTCTGTATGCACAGCTTTCCTGCTGTTACCAGTTTGTCCAGTTATCTTGCCATGTATGTTGGTGGATTTGAGGTGCAGAGACAACTTGACCACTATGACGGAGGTCAAGTCCAGCAAAGAACGGTTACAGAAAGCAGGTATGAAAAAACAGAATCCAAAAAATAAAGTAAACATCTAAATAACATGGTGACAATGTGGTAAAATCTGAAATCGTGGTAAAAAAATAAGCGAGGGATTTTCTTTTTCAGTATTGCGGTTGGGTTTAGGGAAGTGTGTGGGTTGGACAGTCGGTGCGTTTGAAAACACTATTGGTTGGGTTTAGAGAAGGAGGAGAGTGGGTCAGTCGGTCAGTCAGTCAGTCAGTCAAACAGTCAGGCAACAGCTGCCTCTGGTGGATTTACACGAGAAGAGCAGGCACTAACGGCACTCGCGAGAGAAATTTGAGATCTGAAAAGCGTACACAGTGGCCTCTTGTGGATTCACGAAAACAAAAAACTGCAAAAAAAACCATTGCTCTGGGGACGTATTTAGCACTCTCCAGAAATGTAAATAGAGGTAGGTTTTCAGAATGAACCTGTGTTGGAGGATTTGGTTATTTATAAGGATTGTTCTTACTGATTGGATAGGCTAGATTTTATTTTCGCCGTGATAGCAGTACATATTTTACTAGATATTTTTCAAGATAGTGGTATTCAGCTTAAAGTGTAATTTAAAGGCTTAGCTAGGTTAATTAGGTTAACTAGTTAGGGTAATTAGGCAAATCATTGTATAACAGTGATTTGTTCTGTAGAAACTCAAAAAACTATTGTTTAAAAGGGCTCATAATATTGACAATAAAATGTTTGTTTTTAAAAAAAAAAAACTTCTATTACAATTTTTATTCTAGCCAAAATAAATCAAATAGTACTTTCTCCAGAAGAAAAAAAAACAAAAAACATTATGAATTACTGTGAAAAGTTTCTTGGTCTGTTAAATATAATTTGGGAAATATTTGAAAAAGAAAAGAAAAATCAGAAGAGGGCTAATCATTTTGACTTTAGCTGCATGACTTAAGTAATGATGTGGCAAAAATGACATTCTTAACTTCCATGTCAAGGTGACTTTGAAATATGTAAATGTCTTTGTTTTCTTGGTTCTGTGCATCTTGTCAGGCTTAAAACAGCTACTAGGCTACGGCATTTTATAGGTGAAAATGTGGAGAAATGCAGTGTAAAAATTTTCTCCGATCTTATTCATATGTAATAAGAATGTTAACCTGGGATTTAGGAAGGTACAGTGTAACGTCGTCTACAGTCTCATTAACCTTAGGCATAGTATAAGCAGTGTGAATGTGATTATACATAAAGCAGGATTCTGTTTATCTGGGGTTTAGGATCCACCAAGAATAACAATTTCAAGCTCTTTTAAAAAGTAGAAAATATAATTATTAGAAGTCCCGTTTTTACAACGAATGAAGCCCATTTTAATGATTATTTTTCTGTTTAATTGGCAAGTAAGGATTTCCATTTAGCCTTAAGATGTTTATGAATCTGAGCTCAGACATTAATAAGATGCATTAAAAGTAACTTGTAAAAGTAAAAACGCTTTTTAAAAGCAAAAAAGCCCAAAATGAACTGGTGAAAATAGTGTTTTTGCCTGCAGTGTCTCACCATAAGTTCAAAACACTGGCTTTTTTTTTTAGACTGACATTTGAATAGAACAGAGGTCATGACCCCAGTCATGCATATTCACATGCTTTATTTGCATATTCAGGTAGCAAAACAGCTAGAAAAAAAATGTTTCATTCCTCAGAGGTATTTGGCATTCAGGGTGGCATGAATGGAAGTCAATTAACATGAGATATCCAACTATCTTCCTATCTTTTCATTTCTGTTTATTGCTCAGGGTTTTATGAGTTGTCAGAATGCGAGGAACATTTAAATGTGCTTACGGTAATCTATTATCTGGTGCTCTATGGCACCGTGTCTTTCCATCTCCCAATATCTCATTTATTGTCGTTGACAATTTCATTTTCTAGAAATGCCGCACACAAGAACGTTGTCAGGCAGGTTATTTGCACATCTGTGATACCCATGACCAGCTCAGCCAACAAAGCAAATTTCATTTTTTATTTTCTGCAGCTGGTCTTCATGCCGTCCTCCATAGTAAATAAAAAGTGTTTTGCATAACAAAGGAAAAAGCTGTTATATTGTTGAACTATATAAAATAAATATACAGGGTTTGTTGCCTATACTTTATGTAAGATATGAAAGGGATAGTTGCTACATGTTGTAGGTGACTTTTTTTTCTTCTCGTAGAAATTTGAAACTGAAACTGTGATCCTTGGACCATATGCCACATGCACATTGTAGATCATAAAACTTTTGATCTTTTTAAAGCAAAATTAATATCAGTGGCTCCTGATGATACATTGAGATTTTGAATCAGGGCTCTAGACTGTGACTATCTGGCTGCATTTTTTTTTTCTGTCTGATCGCCTTTTTAGTGTTCTTTTTTTCTGTATTTGTGGCATGTAATTGTTTTATAGTATTTATGTAGATATAAATTAGATTATTGCAATTTAAATAACAAAAGCCATTTTGTAAAAAAAAAAAAAAAAAAAAAAAAAAAAATATATATATATATATATATATATATATATATATATATATATATATATATATATATATATATATATATATATATATATATATATATATTTATTTAAAATAATAATAATAATAATAATAAAAATAATGAATTCGGGTTCTTTATCTGTGTAAAATCGAAATGAAATATGTGTATGTTGTATCATGCTATCATTTACACATATTTATTTTTTTAATTCATTTTTATTTTAGTTTAAGTTGCATTTATTATTTTAAATTATGAAACCTATATCCATATGTTAGAAAAATGAGACTCGCAAGCAGACTTCTGTATTGACATGTTTTGGTTGTTTTGCAGTCAAACAGTGTCTTCAAGAAGTCTTACAGTCTGCATGTCCAAAATGAGTCTAAAACAAGTCTGATTTGAGACAGAGCTGTCCTGTCTAAATTATGTTTTAGGAGGGGCAGTGTATAGAAAACAGGCATGAATAATTTTAGTTGAGAATCTTGTTTTAGGATCTTGAATAGATCCTGCCCTGGCCAGCTTGAAAGTATTACCCAAAGACAAAGGAACAGTCGTTGGGATCCTGCCTTTAGCATTTGCAACACTTAGGCTCAGCCAGTGCTCAGAAAGCAAGAGGTTTTAATATCTTTCACACCCTAGCTAGAGTTTTTAAAGAAATATATAATTATTAATTATAGAATTTATTTTCTATCACATGGTAACTTGTTAAACTAATTTTGATTTTGTCTTTTCGATTTTTTTCAGTTAATGTTTTACTGATAACATAAGTCCTAATTCAGACTATTAACTAATGACTACTGGCTTATTACCTTTATATTACTAATGTACGGCTGTTTATTAGTACTTAAATAACATATCTTATTCTACATCCAGCTGTTAATAAGTGCAAATGAACAGTTTATTGAGCTAAAATTCCTAATTAATGGTTTGTTAATAAAGAGAATTGTACCATATATTAAAATGTCACCATTTTATTTCAAGTAAAATGATTTTAATAAATAAATGATTTTAGTTTGATACAGTAGTTTTCATTTATTACTTTTTACCATGGCAGTGGTATTTTAATACTAATGTTATCACAATGTACAAAAGCAGGATTAATGAGATGTTACAATATAACAAATATTATAGTCAATTTAATCTAAATGAATTTACATCCACATCACTTAACTTACAAGTTAATTGCTACTGTCAACTGACTAACTTACATTGTCAACTAAATAACATTCATTCATTTTCCTTCAGCTTAGTGCCTTATTTATCATGGGTCGCCACAGCTGAATAAACCACCAACTACTCCGGCATATGCTTTACACAGCAGATAACTTTCCAGGCGGAACCCAGTACTCCCATACACTCTCTCATTCACACAGAGACTCACACACTACAACCAATTTTATTAACCCATTTCACTTATACCAAATGTCTCTGGACTGTGGGGGAAACCAGAGCACCTGGAGGAAACCCAGAAAATGCAAACTCCCCACAGAAAGGCCTGCTGGCCCATCTGGGACTCAAACCAGTGACCTTCTTGCTGTGGGGTGACAGTGCTAACCACTAAGCCACCCTGTTACCATTAAATAACAAAACATAATAAATTAAATATATGGCACTGAATCAGGGTCTGGTGCCTCATCACCATGCTCAACTCCTGCTGTTTGAGCTTTTCCTTTGTTGAGCCGCTGCTAAATGAGATTGTGTGGAAACAGTAGAAGAAACTCCTCCGCATCAGCAGCTCTGGGTCCAGTGGGAGGGTTTTGGTTGCGCTGTGGAACTGAACCACTAAATGCTCTTCTAGCGTCATCATGCTGCGTGAGTCGAGTCTGACGTTCAGGGAAATTGCAACCCTTCTGTAGCAGTTTTTAGAATGTTTGAGGAAAATAATCATAATTTTAGAAAAAAAAAGTATGAAGTCATGTCAAACAACCAATTTAAGATAAGTAGGAGCTTTGGCCAGCAGGTTGCACTGAAACCTGCTTTAACAAATGTACATCAATTCATTCATATATTCATTTTCTTTTCGGCTTAGCTCCTTTATTATTAAGGAGTCGCCACAGCAGAATGAACCACCAACTTATCCAGCATACATTGTGTTTACACAGCAGATGCCCTTACAGCCGCAATTCAAACCTGGGAAACCGATACTCTCTTACATTGACAGTCATACACTACAGCAAATTTTAGCTTATTTGATTCACCTATAGCTCATGTCTTTGGACTGTGGGGGAAACTGGAGCACCTGGAGGAAACATGAGGTGAACATGCAAACTCTGCATATAAATGTCAACTGACCCAGCCGGGGCTCGAACCAGCGACTTTTAAATATTTGTTTATTATTATTGGCAAAATGCATTAATTTTATAAAACATATGATTTAAAACACTGCAAAATATAATGTGGAAGTGAAAAATAAGGTATGGCTTTTAGCAGTGGGACATAAATAACAGTGTTACCTTTGTCCTCATAGGAACTCTTGTCATTTAAATCTATTTTACATTTTAAACTAAAAAAATCAGAGATTGCAAATTCAAGGATGTGTTATTGCAGTAAACAAGCTGATTGATCATTACTGTTGTGCATAAAAAGAGAAGCACAACTTGTAAAAATGAAAAAAAAAAAAAAAAAGAACCTAAAAACTGAAATTTGGACCTAATAGTGGGACACGGTCCCGCAATCAGGTAATGTTTGGCAGCTCCATCAAGGGTTGCATACAGAATGTGCTGTTGTAGACTGGAAAACAAATGTTGTCAGGGCTTTGAGAAAATCATTTCGTTACTTTCATTATTTATTACTTTCGTCCCATCACCCCCGCTCTCTTCTATGTATGCATGTATGCATGTATGCATGTATGTATGTATGTATGTATGTATGTATGTATGTATGTATGTATGTATGTAATGTATGTACGTATACGGTCAAAAGTAGGATTTTAAGGATTTTAAGATTTTAAGCTTCTCCTGCTCACCAAGGCTGCATTTATTTAATCAAAAATACAGTACATATAGTAAAATTGCGAAATGTTATTGCACTATAAAATAACTGTTCAAAAGTAGTTTATCATTTAATAATAATAATACTTTAATCTAGTGATTTCATAGATGAATTTTTAGCTTCATTACTCTAGTTTTCAGAGGCACATGACCCTTCAGAAATCACTGTAATATTAATTAATATTGTTATTATTATTCCTTCATGTATCTTATAAAACCCTGTTATTGTTATTATTAATAATATAAATAATGGTAATAGTAATAAAAGCAATAATAACTGGACTAATAATTTCATTTGAAACTACATACATACATTTTATAATTTATATATACATTCATATATTTAATAAATGCTGCCTTGATGAACAGAATCATTTTCTTAAAAAAAAAAAAAAAAGATAAAACAACTGACCCCAAATTTTAGGGTATGGTAGGGTATGTATGCATAACATTTATACAGTAATGAATGCCCCTTTCAACAAAACCTTATTAACATTTGGGTCAGTATTTTGTCACCTATGTAACATTATATAGTAGGCTGATAAAGTGTGTACCACTCCATATTTTAGAATAGTTTCTCTAATGTTGCTATTTATTGATTAATAATGAATCTATTATTATTATTATTATTATTATTATTATTATTATTATCATTATCATTATTATTATTATTATTATTATTATTATTATTATTATTATTTTTATTATTATTTTTATTTTTGTTATTATTATTTTTACATGTCATGTATTTTTTATTGTATGCAATATTTTAATTAATATAAAAATTTCACAAAGATGTTCATATAGAATATATATAAAATGTTTTTTATTATTAAAGAACATTGCATAAATAAACACATTTTTGTTGAAATTGTATATTAGTAATTCTGCTATTAATTTGCATTTATTCAAATATTTAATAAACAACAGCCACAAAAACACACACACACACACACAAAAATAATAATAATTCTAAATTCACAATATAAAATAATTTATGAAATCTATAAAAAATATCCTGAAATATATATAATTAATATATATACATCTAAATGTTTAAAGGTTGTAATATATTATTATTATTATTATTATTATTTTATATTATTATTATTATTATTATTATTATTATTATTATTCATTATGAAATTGCATTGCAAATACAATTTAAATGACTAATTATTTATTATTATGAATATAGGTTAATATAAAAAAATGTAACCTAATACTATTTGATTATTATTTATAGTGACTACATGCAATTTGGTTATTATGTATTATATTTATGAATTTATTAAATATTTTAACTGTGCAACCCATTTTTTTTGTACACCCTGTAAACACTATTAATAGTCTGTATATCCTGACTTACTGATTTGTGTGATTATCTCTAATGGAATGCATCATTTATGTACAGTACTTGAATAAATACAAACCAATTATCCGCTAACTACCAAATTGGCTTTACTTGTAATGGACAGGAAATACTGTGTGTAATTTACCTGCTATTAAATCAAGCCTTTAATATTATTCAAGTTCATGCTGTGATTGTAGATTAGCAAAATAGAGCTTAATAACTGGCATGCAGAAGATGTGCCAAAAGCATTGTCAATCTCTCTCATTATCTTTAGTGTTTGTGGCTCCGGAATTCATGCCGAGCTGCTCTGTATTTATGGTAGTGAACACATTTAATGCGACATTGATTGTTGTCTTAAAAAAAGCTCTTTATTTGTATTTGTTGTTATTCTGATAAACCGAATAAACAGTTATTACAAGTAAAGCTGCACAATTTTTTTCAGATTTGATCAAAACCATCATTCATTCATTTGCTCATTTATTAGTTCATTAGTTTGTTCGTTTGTTCGTTCGTTCGTTCGTTCGTTCGTTCGTTCGTTCGTTCGTTTGTTCGTTCGTTCGTTCGTTCGTTCGTTCATTCATTCATTCATTCATTCATATTCATGTATTTATTTATTTATTTATTCATTTTGGTTATTCATTCATTTCCTTATTTACTCACTATTTTTAACATCGGTAACTAACTGCTAATTAACTATAATTAACTAACTGCTTGATGGCGCTCCAGATTAAAGGCATAGTTCATCTAAAAATGACAATTTAATGTCCGTTAATTCACCCTCAGGCCATCCAATGTACTATAGTTGTGCCTGTTTTTTCAGCTAAAGGAAAAAAAAAGTAATTTTAGCAGCCAGTTTAATTAAAGTCTATGGCTATCGGCAATTTGATTAAAACATATAAAGGCAAGACCAAATTAATTTACTTCAGTTTTCTTGCAAATACATATAAACCCATATTACATCCTCATAATTGTCCAACTGTTGTTACAGCTACTCAAACACAATCATCTGAAGAAACATTTTCATACTGATGAAGGGTTTGTGAGGTCCCTTAATGCATTGCATCATTTAAACATTATCATTTTGCAGCTTTCTGATTTTATTAATTGTGTTTTATTGTTAAAAGCTGCATTGTTTGGATGTTTAGTAACTATGCTCTGCATAAATTTTACTTTTTATTCAGTGGGTGGTCTTATTCTGTTTGTAACACTGCAAGCAATGAAATCGTGTTACTACCAAGATGCTGTTTTGGTGCGGAAGTGACTATGTTAGGGGCTCTATTTTGACGGTCAATGCGCAAAGTGCAAAGTGCAAACCGCAAACTGCAGAGCGCAAACGCATTCAGGGCGTGCCAGAATCCACTTTTGCTAATATAAGGACGGAAAAATACGCTTTGTGCCGTGGCACATGGTCTAAAAGGGTTGAATTTATTTTCTTAATGAGTCATAGGTGTGTTTTGAGAATAAACCGATCAGAGTCTCATCTCCTATTCCCTTTAAGAGTCAGTTGTGTCGTGCCATGTTGCATTTGCTATTTACATGACGTAAATTAAGTGTAAGTGGAAAAACTGAGCATTTCACTAGGAAGAAAACAGTTCAACAGAGCATCTACAGCGCAAGAATGAGAGATAAATGATTAACTTTCACTTTCGCGCTTGTGGATAGGGAAACCTTGTACACACAGACATCAATTAGCCTATAAATAATTAATTTAGTTTGTTAAGTACAAATATTTGTTTTAAAAAGATTTCTAAATTCAGTTCTAATTTCCAGCAAACGAATAAATGAACAATAATAACGAAGTGTGGTCAAAAACCTGAGTTATATCCAAATACACATGCTGTACTCCATATGGTCTAAAACCTGACAGGTGGACAAATCTAAGCTTGTTTTTAATAAAACAAATATAAATATATGGATATAATAAATAATACTGCTGATAATAATAACATTATACAAAAGTAAATTGTTATGAATGAACTGAAAAAGCCTCCCAAGATGAAAAAGGCATAAAGGCAGTGTTTTTTATATTTATGTAGGCTAGAAAATAATGTTTTGTAATATTTAAATCCTTTATGTTTATATATATATATATATATATATATATATATATATATATATATATATATATATATATATATATATATATATATATATATATATATATATATATATATATATATATACATATATATGTGTATATATATATATATATATATGTATATATATATATATATATATATGTATATATATATATATATGTATGTGTTTATATCATATATATATATATATATATATATATATATATATATATATATATTCTTATTATATCCTATATATATCCTTAATATTTTAATTCTTTTTCATATGTGAAGATATTTGCGTATTGCTCTACATCTTGTGTGTATTAAGCAGTGCGTAAGCGAAGCGCATAACTAACGTGCTCTGCGCTGCACAATAGACAGACTTTTTTCTGGTCTATTGAAAAATCTTTTATAGTTTTCAAAATAGCAACGTGCCAGCAAAACACCTCAACACACCTCCCTTTTTAGACCAGAACGCCTATGGGCAAACATATGAGCGCAAATGCGTTTGCTATTTAAACAGCGTGGTGCAAAACGTCAAAATCCCTTTTGCGCCAAGCTGAAACTAGCAAACAACAATTGCAATGTGCCTTGCGCCACATTGCTCCGGGTGTATGATAGGGCCCTAGATCTCCCAAAAAAACTGTGACAAACAATTGAATAACCATCCATAATTCAGGAATATTGGACTACATGTGCTCTATGGGATGTTGTTCAGTGGACTTTCATTTTTTACATAAACCAGGATTTACAGTAATGGATGAGTTTGTGTCTTGTTATTATGATGACACAATAAGTACTTCATTTCTACACTGTAAAAAATAGCAGTTAATTAACAGTTTTAGTATTTCTGAAGTGTTTTCTGTTTATTTACGGTTGTGAATTTCATTGTGGCACCTTGATCTCTGCTTTGTCTACATTTTATGTTGAAAATTCAACTCTGCAGTTTAACAAGTTACTTTTTTTAAACATTTTAGTTGTTTAATATAATGTAATAGATAATGTATAGAGAAATACGTCTGTAAAATAAGAAAAATGTACCAGTTTATTACAAGTGTTTTGTACTGTATTATTAAACATCAACCTAGACAATATGTCACTTTAAGTTTATAATAATCTATTACTTCACTATTAAAAATGTTACAAAAAAGCCACTTTTTGAACTTTTTCAAAGTTAAATGTTGTTGAAAGAAAGATTTAGGTCTCATAATGCAATTCAAATGCATAAGTAAACAGGTAAAAAAATTATAAAAACATAAAGACAAAATACGGAAAACTGCTAATTTACATACATACACACATCGGCCACTTTATTAGGTACACCTTACAAGCACCGGGTTAGACTCCATTTTGCCCTACATTTCTTGTAAGCTAAAAAAAAAAAAACAAGCCTTAAATAAGCATCTATGGAAGAGCTTCACACTTACACATCTGCTCCTTGCAGTGCTTTTCCACCACGGCTCCAGTAGAAAAACATTTACACAATAAATGAAAGGCCTTGGTGAGAAAATTGAGGATAGACAGGGTCAATTTCCCCCAACACGGCAGGTCGCTTTTAGCCGCACCTAATTCTCCGTGTGCCATTTAAAATCCCAAGGATTATAGGTAACAATTATATGAAAGAATGTGGGGATTAGTCAGAGCTGCAGATCATCACCATCACAAAACGCAGGTAATGCCAGCAGAGACAGCCAAAGGTCCTGGAGCTTCTTTGTCCAGCTCACAACTCCCTACAGAAGAGGTGAAAAGGTTTAAGCTCCACTCATCTTGTGTGCGACTGGGAGTCTGGTCACACCTGACTGACCTCAGACCTGCTCTTTCAGCTCAGTATTGATCTCTTCCTCTGCTTGCTCTTCCTTCCTGCTCACCTGTTACAGATTGCAGTTCTTTCCGAGGGAGAGACAATGGCTCCTTACAATCACTTCAACCCCGCCGCCCAACAAGCATGCTGATTAGGATTGATAATTGTAGTCTTAGATCTTCATACCCACCTGCTGGATACGTTTAGAGATGGTGTGGGATCAGTAAACACTGTGCATATGAGTAGGGTTGATACTTATTATATGCCTATAAGTACGGTCCATAAAACTAATTACATTTTAAGTTACATTTAACAAGAAATTATCCATAACACTTCACTATTAGATCCACAAAATTTTGTCCAAATGTTGTTACAGCTACTCAAACACAATCTGAAGAAACATTTTGATACTGATGAAGGGTTTGTAAGTTCCCATATGGTATTGCATCATTTAAAGATTATTGTTTTCTGATTTTTTTTCTTAATTTGTCTTTATTGTTAGTTATTTATTGTGTTTAATAGTAAAAGCAGCATTGTTTGGAAGTTAGATTAAAGAGCAATTTAATGCCTTAAATAGGTAATTTGGTTAGGTTAGGTTAGGTTGGGTTAGTTTGATTATACCAGTCATTGACAAAATTGTTTTGTTTTACAATCAGCAATAAATTGTAAATAAAAGTTTCTTAGGTGGCCTAATAATATTGGCCTTAATAAAAAAAAATAATGTACCTTTATTCTAGCTAAGCGAAACGAAATACAACTTTCTCTAGAACAGGGATTCTCAATCCTGGTTCTCATACGCTAAATTATATATATATATATATATATATATATATATATATATATATATATATATATATATATATATATATATATATATATATATATATATAGATAGATAGATAGATAGATAGATAGATAGATAGATAGATAGATAGATAGATATAGATATGTATATAATTTAATTAATTATTGTAAGAACTAATCTTTTAACATCTAATATATAATTAAATAAATTTGTATGTATATATATGTATGCTAAATATATGTATGTATGTATAAAAAAATAATGTACCTTTATTCTAGCTAAGCGAAACGAAATACAACTTTCTCTAGAACAGCGATACTCAATCCTGGTTCTCATACGCTAAATTATATATATATATATATAGATAGATAGATAGATATAGATAGATATAGATATGTATATAATTTAATTATTGTAAGAAGTAATCTTTTAACATCTAATATATAATTAAATAAATTTGTATGTATATATATATGTATACTAAATATATGTATGTATGTATGTATATTAGGGCTGAACAACAAATCGTTTCAGCATCAATATTGCAATCTGATCATTTGCAGTATTATAATTTAGTCTGTATTATAATTTCAAGTGTTTTTTCAAGTGTTTTTTCAAGGGTTTTGAAAGCATTTAGGTTTAAGAAATTGCACTGTTTGTTATGTTGACAAATTAATAACGATTAATTTTATTGAACTGTTTATAAAACGAAGACTGCGCTGTGTTATTTTACATTTGATTATTCATTTACTGTATACCTGAGTTCAGATCAACTCCTGGGAAAACATTCAAAAGTTGTTTACCAAATTAGTTTCTTTTTCATTGAGTTTATACATGATTGTCGATTATTTTTATGATTTATGCATATGCACTCCCCTACCCAATAAATATAAAATGATTAATTCTTACCCAATAGATATTCAATTGTACAAATTGTATTCTTATCACAACATATATCGCAGAACAAAACAGTATCGCAATGTTAGATTTTTTTCAACATCGTGTAATATATACAGTATAAAATGATGTTGGATTTTAGTTAGCCACAGCTACAGAATTTTAGTTAGCCACAGTCTAAAACCAATCAAATATTAACACCAGATGACGTCAGTATTAGATGTCAGCTGACATTTTTAGTTGCAAACAAAAAGATCAATGATGGATGACACTGTTTGCCTGCTGGGTATAGACTGTAGAATGTTTTACTGCTACTGATCATTAAATATAATTGCACAGTTTAATTCATGCTTTAATAAATGTTTACTTAAAATGTTTACTAAATATAGACTTTTACACTTAATATTTACTTGTACACTTGCAGCATTTGACTTAATTCAACAGTAACTTTGCTTTCAAGATGTCTGGACTGCAGAACTTTTGTCTGGCATCTTAGTCTGTGCAATATTGATATCATAACAATATTTTTTGCACCACTATACCGTAAAACTCTACCTGTAGGTGAGATATTGAAATCCCAGCAGTTCATCGCTGCCATTACAAAACAGCCAGTGACTCTGTGTTCCGAATTCAAATTTATCAAGAGCTGTCAAATCTGTATGCAACAGTCAGGGGTGTTAACATACTGTGACTATATTAGGATAACTCATACACTGTGGTTCATATATATCTAATACAAAATTTCAGTTGCTTCAGTTGCACTGATGATACCTGGGAGACTCATTTCACGATGAAACTTGTCACTTGTCATTCACTCGTGGGCATTTATCACAACTGCAGCTCATGTGTTTTGCTTTAATATTGCTTAGAGAATAAATGTTTCATAGTTTGGGTAAAATGTGCTGCTACAGTTACTCTGAGTATTGATCAGAACTATTTCTGTTCTGAGACAAACTGTGTCTGTAGAAAAGGCATCAATAACAGAGTTCGTTCAGAGGTTACGCACAAGAGTTTATGTTTGGCTGGATAATATGAGCAATTTGATCCATGCTGATAGACGTTGCAGCTTTTTCCATTGATATCATGCAGTGTATAAAATCCAAATATTACATTATGGTATTGGAGATTAATTTTTTATGGCATCACAGCTCAAAGGTGCATTTCCAATACAACACCACACTATAGAAACATAGTATAAGGCATCCTTAAAGGCCACACAAATTTAAAAAAAAATTTTTTTTTAGATGTTAGCATCAGGATTGTTGGCTTTAGGATATCTATAAGCTAGTGTGCCCCAAAACAGTGACAAATTCCAAGTTAAGATGATATAAAACTGATATAAACATGTAAAGCTTCACATTCGTCTAAATGGATCAACATCCATACTCATACTACAGTTTCTCATCATAATCAATCAAATGCTCTGTAGTGTCTGACATGCCCTGCTCCCTTTAAGACGCTTCTCATTTGCTTTTCATTTGATGCACTTGAGCTTGACCACTCTCACTGGCAGAGCGGGTGATGAAACAAAACTTTATTGACTGTTTTCAAAAAGGGGAGGAGCTACACTACACTCTTTGTGTTTCGATTAAGATTATGTCAAACATCTAATAAAAGCGCACATTTTAAAGGGCACATAGTTTACCCCTTTTTATGATTTAATATTAATATTATGGTTGATCTGAGTGTGCCAGTTTAGGCTCAGTTCAACACAGTTCAGATTTTTTTATTATAATGTGTTAAAAAATGTCATGTTGGGAGCATGTACACAGTTGGCTGTTTTAGGGTGTGTTGCTTCACATGAAAATTAGTTTCGACTTCCCGCTCAATGTAACAAGGGGGCGGGACTGTGAGAAGGAGCAAGAGTGAGAGGACCAGCATTCAGCCATACATGTACGACTCGGACACAATCATTTGTGTCTTTGTATAGTTTTACAGACAACTATGTGCTAGCTTAAAGTCCCGAGCTCGACTGAGGCACCGGATGCGCTGTGACAAAGCACACCAGACACTCTCTGTTGCGCGGCAGAAACATGAAGTGTCCCGAATCGTCGCACCACGCATTTTAGAACTCTAAACATAGGCCCAGCCGCCAACTTGAAGCACCTTTGTGTGTATAGAAACCTGTTTAGAATTCTAAAATGCTTGGCGCTGCGTCAATGGAGAGATGCGCACATGACGAGCATGCACTTTTCCAGCTGCACCTAGTTAAGATCACAGGGAGCTTCTGTGACCTCGAGAAATGCAAACGGCTGAAGTTTAAGGTAGATGCAATGAAAAGTACACCTGTTTGCAAACCTACCTAAAGACCAATAATTCCGATTACAGCAATCATGTAATGAATGTTGATCTTGTGTTGAGCCCAATGAGCCTTACATCTAAAAATAGAGCAAGAATGTTCCTTTAATGATATCGCTCTTACTCGTGCTGAAAATGGCAGACCTGAATCAACAAACTGAGGATATGGTGACGTCAATCAATGGGCCTGTCAATCAATATCGGTGGGCGGGGGGACCGCACTTCTACGTCAAGTTGCAGTCGCTCTGAAAACCGCTCCAATTGGTCCACCGTTTTTATGTTGTTAAGTTAAAAAAAAAAGGACTGGGTGTGTTTATATCACCCCAATAAGACGGTCTATACACTATAATTACACACCTGTCTGTCCAAAGAGCTTAAAAGTAGATTTTTTACCATAGGTGCCCTTTAAAGCTCTTCCCGGGACCTTTAAAGAAATTAACTAGCTAGACATGACTGTTTTGCAAAATCATAGCAACATGGTCTCACATCCGATTGGGGTGATATTACACTGAAAAAAAAATATTCAAAGATGATTCCTTGGATTTACTAATTTTTTATGTCAAGTGGTTGTAAACAATTTATTTGTGCTGAATTTAAACAAACAAATTAAGTTGAACATTATTAAACTTAATTTGTTTGTTTAAATTCAACACAAATAAATTGTTTGCAACAGTTCTGCATGCAACACTTTTTTCAGTGATAGTGAACCAGTTACCACTTTTAGTTTTTTTTAGATTTTACTTTAAGATATACCCTGCTCATATCTAGAAAAGAATTTAATATAGTTTGTGAGTTCATCTTTTCTGAGATTTGTTTGCTTTTTAGAAATAATAATAATCCATTGATTTCTGTATGTCCCCGCAGGGCTGAATCTGCTCTTTTTGGATCCATTTGTTTTTTCACTAAAAAGTCCAATCATACAATTAGATCTTTATTTTTATATCTTGTCATCTTAAATCCCTCTCCTGTTTCCTATTGGAACAACCTTTCTGATTATATTAAATGGTCATGTGTTTGGTCACTTCCACTTTACTTGTTTTTTTTAACAAACACAATTAAATAATTATTTTTTTTAAACCAAACTTTATTTATTGGAAAGTTTTTTTTAAATACATAAATGTAAATATACTACTGTAATTGTAAACCAAATTTATTCATTTTTTAAATGACAATTGGATCTGTACTTGAATACCTTCTCAAAACAAAAAAAGTCTCATAACAAAAAAGCAGTTAAAACTTCTAAAAAATGTGCTTTATTTAATATTCTGCCATAATTTGTATTATTTGTCATGTGCCCTTTCTCTTATTTTTTTATTTTATTTTATTCTCTTTCTTACTATCTTTTTCTTTGCTATACCATTGTTAAACTTAAAATTGTCATTATCTTTTTGTGCAAAAAGTTATATTTGCATTGTTTGTATAATACTTATTTTTATTATACATACATACATACATACATACATACATACATACATACATACATACATACATACATACATATATCCATGTCTAATATACAATGACCAGAAAGTTATAATTTTTTTGGCTTTGTTCACCATGATTTTATATACAATTCAATCTATTGTGTGATATGACAAAAAATGGTCATAAACGAATATTTTCTCAATTTAAATGAGCAGCAGCTTAGACCCAGAAACAGTGCTGTTGGACCTGACAATAATGAGCTGTGCTGTGTGTAAAAGCTGAAGATCTTTCAAAAGATTAGTGTTACAAACATGACCATCAAGTTTACATTAAAAAACAACAAAAAAGTAGAACGATGGAAAGGAAAAACACATTCTGTGTGAACAGCCCCTTAGCCAATCACATAGCAGCTTTTAGAGGCAGCGTTAGCATAAGCTGTTATGCTTTTTAGGCTAAAAATTTCAGGCTTCAGTAGTTTTTGCAACAGCTCCGCAGTATAACTTGTACTAATGGATCTCAATTAAATGGCACCAAAGGACTACTAACACATTTTTAGTAGGTACACCTTGCTAGTACTGAATTGGAACTCTTTTGCCTTGAGAACTGATTCAGTTCTTTGAGGCATAGACTCAGAAATGTGCTGGAAACATTTCTGCTCGGTATTGACTAGATAACACCACAAAGATTTGATGGCTGTAAATTTATAAAGCAAATCTCTCATCCCACTGGTGCTCTGTTGGCTGGTTGAGGCCATTTGAGTTAAGTGAACTTATTGTTGTTTTCAATAAACCAGTTTGATATGATTTTAGCTTTGAAACGTGTGTGTTGTGACTGCTGGAGTAGCCATTATAAGATGAATTCATTGTGGTCATGTACATGGACAGCAACAGTCTACTGCAGCGTTTTTTTTTTTTTATTTTATTTATTTAATTTTTTTTTTATGTTCTGCAAGACCTATAGTAGTTGTGTGTGAAAATCCCAGCAGATTAGCAGTTTCTCAGACCATAACTTGTCTAACACATCACATTTAAAGACATGTCTTCCTCATTTGGATGCCTGGTTTGAACTTCAGCAGACCTTGTCTACATACCTAAATGCCTTGAGTTGCTGCCTTTTGATTAGCTGATCAGATATCTTAGGGTGCTTTCACACCTGTATTTCAATTTATTTGATTTGAACTAGGGCTGAGCAATATGACAATTTATACAGTATTATAGACAAAATGGAATTTTTTCTTTCATATTATGCTCTGTCATTAATTTTTATGGTGTCACAAAACACATACATTGTTTACAGTAATAAAGTGCAACATTACAAGCCAGTGTTGCCAGATGAAGCTGGAAAATGTTGTGTCCTTGGAAGATCACAACCATTGTAAGAAATTTGTAGATAAAGAGCAGGAGTTATGGCATCACTTTGGGAGATCATAACAGGTTTATAAGTGAAGACCGGGGCTGGCGGGCACATTGTTGCAAAACCGCAAAAATGTTCACCACCCGTCTGTGTTATTTTTTACCCACAAAATCAAATTCAAAACCGCCCAATTGGACGGGAAACCACACAATCTGGCAACACTGATTACAAGCAATCATGGGGATAAAACACAAATTACAGCACCGTAAGAAAGTTTTACATTTTGCATTTTATTTTTATTTTGGACCGGAAATAAGCTTTATATTTTAGTATTATTTATTTTATTTTTCTAAAATTTTTATCAAACATAAGCCTACGTCCACTTTTCAAATACAAAGTGTTTTTTATTAGTATTTTTTTATTATTAATGGCAAATTATTTTAAATAGTAATACACAAATTAGCTGCATTGTTCATAATTTTGAGGATATAAACAAGAGCCCATGCAATATTCACAGATCAATTCATCTGTATATTTTCATTTGATTTCCAAATTAACCAGAGGTCTGTTATTATTATCAAAAGGCAATTCATCTTAGATCTTTTAAACAAAGTAAGAAGAACAGACCCCAGGATATAGTCACTACTGAAGGACCTTCTTGTGGTGCCAAAACAAACAGGCAAATTTCAGTTGGGAAGGTTTTTCCCTGAGGCAGGAGTGCAGTATTACTGAGGAGACACTGAATAAAGAAAGCAGGCATCAACCAACATCTGCTTGTCAGTTTGATGTCAGTGGTCAATCCATCCAGCAAGCTTGTCCTCGGCGAATGACTGCTGGAGGGTTTTCAGGCTTACTGGAAGGAATAAAAACTGGCCGGTGTGAGATGAACAAATTATTCAGACAGCGTCTGTTAAAAGGATAGTTCACCCCCCAAAAAATAAAATTTACTCAACCTCAAGTGGTTCTGAACCTTTGAGTTTCTTTCGTCTGTTGAACCCAAAAGATTTTTAGTAAGATTTTTAGTAAGAAAAACAAGTACTATTAAAATCAGTGTCTACCGATTACATTGTCCAATGTTGACCATCGTCTTTTATTTTAAATTAAAAAATATTTAAAAAAAGGATGAGTAAATGATGAGAGATTTTTCATTTTTGGGTGAATTAACCATTTAAGAAAAACAAAATTAAGTTAACAAAATTAACCAATTTTCTGCAAATAATATTGTAAATAATAAAATTCATAAAATAAATACTGCTTAACTGCTTAAAAACAACAACGTTCAAAAGATCTATTCATTAATCAAAGCAGATCGCTAAACATGATTTACATACAAAGTAAGGCAACCATAAACGTTTAATGAAAATGTGAGAATTTTTCAGACAATTTTTATTAAAGCGACAGATCATAAATGAAAATTCTGCATAATTTACTCCATTTAATTTGTTCAAAATTTGACTTTCATCTGTTAGATATTTTGAAAAATGCTGGTACGTGGCACCCATTGTTATTTATTTTTTTTCCTTACTATGGAATGGGTCCCAGCAGAGCCGGACCTCGCTAGAAGCGAACTAAGCAACTGCTTAGGGCCCCGCCACCACTAGAGGCTCCCACAACCCGCTAGTGGTGCGAGATGTTTCCTTGCTTGTTTTTATTTGCATTTTACAGTTTATCTTCATTGACAGTGCTTTAATGCTTAAACATTTAGAAATTTTCTTGCGGTTCGAGGTTGTTCTTTAAAGGTAACCTGAGAGACAGATCGGTACTACAAGAATGTGAAACCATGCACAGACACAGCCATGACTCTTGCTCCATTGCCGGCCTCATTATACTGTATATACCTGATTTATTTTTGGATATTGGATTGCAAAAATGAAACTAATTTTTAATTATTCCTCAAGTGTAGAAAAACTGACGGGAAAATGACAACGAGAGGAGACGAGCACTATATTTTAGGCATTGTTCTTTTTATGTGATAATGATCATGTTAAAGACATAATCTAGCAGCACATTTTTCAAAAATAGGCAAGTACAGATTAATAAATGTTGTGTACTTAAGATATATTTTAATTTTTTAAACTTTAACGCATTTAATGAAAAGTGTCTTTCACTGACATATTTTGCACACTGGTAATATTATTCCTGAGACATATTTATAAAAGTTATGTTTAAATTTAATTAATCATAGTTTAATATCAGCTCTGAACCCTGCATCTCAAATATAAGGAACAGGGAAGGTGACTGAGGGGAATAATAAAGTTTATGTTTGGGTATTAACATTATTCCAGTTTTTGCTGCTTCCCTTTTTCATGTTTTTTATATATATATTTTTTTATATTTACCTACATTATTTGCTTATTGATTATATTATTTATAGATTAGTCTTTGCATTAATATTATTATTTTTATTTTTTATTATTTTGAGATTTTAATGAGTTCAGAATGTATATTTTATACATTCATACATTATACATTCATATATCGTCAAGCAATGCATTTTCACTTTTGACTAATTATTGTTCAGCGTCGATTCATTGCAGAGTTTTTGCTTTTGGAATTTATATAAAAAAACTTAACCTAGAATGTTTTATAGAATCTTCAATCTGTTTGCCAAATTAATAGAATATGTTTTAAATTCTTTAAAAGGACACAAATTCGGAATCCCCAGTCCCTTTATTAAAAGGGTGGTTTACTACGATATCATATTTTTAACTTTAGTTGATGTGTAATGTAGCTGTGTGAACATAAACAACATCTCTGAATGTAAGACACTCAAAGTTCAATACAAAGGGATATATTTGCTATTACAGAGCTAGCTTAGCAAAGCCCATAGTGAACGAAGTTTGGGGACTACCAAAAAATACATCCTGGTTAATGATGTCATAAACCCTTTTTACAAGCATACACCGTGCGCAGCAAAGGGACATGACCTGATGTGCTGTAATGTGCTGTAATGAGCCGATCCATGTATCTCAGCACATTATGTTAGCTGACCAATCAGAGCCTCTTGAGGGCGGGTTTTTGGAGGAACTAGGAAATATGACTGTTGTTTCCATGATAGCTGAGTAGCAGTACATAATAAAAAAAAAAAAGAAACATGAGCACACATTGCTTTGCACCCCAAAAATCACAACCAAGCTTTAAAAATACACTCTGGACCACCCTTTTAAATATTTAAATTTTAATTCTTAATTTTTGAAGCTGGTAGTTGATAAAATAGTGCTGTTTTAAAATGTCTAAGTAATTCAGACAGTTATTAAATAGAAGAAATCACTTTTCTGTTTCACTGATTGCAATTAATTAGCAATAATGTCATTGTGGACGGTTTGCAATGGCAATTCTCCACTATTTAGAGCAAGGTAGGGCCCCAAAATTATTCTACTTAGGGTCCCCAAATGTACAGGGTCCCAGCAATCAGCATCCTTCAGAATATTTTCGTGTGTGTTCTACAGTGGAAAGAATCTCATAAAGCTTTAAAACCACATAAGGGAGAATAAATGATGAGCCAATAAGAGCTGATGTTTGGTTATGTGAAGAGGCTCGAGTAGCTTTGCGCTAAAAATAACGCTGTGGTTTGCTTACGGTATGTTGTTCTAGTAGTGCTTCAGAAAAATGAATAGTTCTAATAGCTGACCATGATTATGAAAGCCGCAGTGAGTGCCGCTTGATTTTTGTCCACATGAGAAATCAGCTTTGCTCATCAATCTAATTGTGTGAAGCTGAAATTGCCAACTTCATAGTATTCACTGCAGAAAACGGGTCTCAAGCGCCATATAATTTGATTTTAATGGCTCTATAGAACATGAGTCAGCTAGCAGCCATCCGCACTGAATAGGGCTGATAAATTAGCATTAATCATCCCTG